>NC_057852.1:142034136-142316636 GCF_015237465.2 Chelonia mydas | reverse complement strand
CTAAACCCCAACCCCTAACCCCAACCCCTAACCCTCTAACCCCTAAACCCCTCACCCCTCACCCCAACCCCAACCCTTCACCCCTCACCCCAACCCCTCACCCCCACCCTAAATCCTAACCCCTCACCCCCTAACACTAACCCTAAACCCTAACCCTCTAACCCTAACCCCTCACCCCCTAGCCCCTAACCCCTATCCCTAATCCCTAACCCCTCACCCTAAACCCTCACCCTAAACCCTAACCCCTCACCCCCTAACACTAACCCTAAACCCTAACCCTCTAACCCTAACCCCTAATCCTAAACCCTCACCCTCACCCCTAAACCTAACCCTGTCCCTCACCCTACCCCTCACCCTCAACCGCAAACCCCTCACCCTAAACCCTCACCCTTAACCCCAACCCTAACCCCCCCCCAAACCTAACCTCAACCCCCTAACCCTACCCCTAAAACCCTTAGCCCCTAACCCCAGGGCTCTCAGCCGAGACCGAGCAAATTATCTTCTTGTTGGCATCCCATACTTAGCCCACCAGCATAGCAATTGACAAGCGATTGCCTTAGCCTCCTTTCCCAGTTGAGGGAGGGGCGATAATTTCGATATGTTCCTTACTCGGGGGTATGAGTGCCGGTGGCAGTAATCACTGGCTCTTTTGGCAGGGGACTTGCAATTGCCAGATTTTGCACCATATCCAGCATTTCATCGGGCTGGTAACAAAAACCACTACTATTTAGCACCCTAAGATTACTATGATGGGGTGTAGGACCAAATTCAGTACACCTGTGCCAGTAGGGGACCATCACAATAACACTTCCCACCAGTGGTGCGACAGGTCCTGGCCAACTCTTGCAAATACCCATTTAATTTCATTGGCATTATGATACACAGTAACCATGACTCTGCACCCTTCCTGTTTTGCAGTATGTAACTGGTTCTGTAAATCAGGGTGCACAAGCAATGTTTGTAAAGCAGTTAAATCATTCCAAGGGGCACAGGTTTTACAATAGAATTCAAAGTATAAGACTTTTAACTGACTATATTTAAATTCGGGTACATGAAATTTGAAATCACATCCCCTATTTGCTATAATATGACAGAAACATTTATAGCATAACTTCATTTGTCTGCCAAGACCTCTATGTTAGTAGCATCCAGCACTCCAACTTCCAATCCAGTTCCCCCCAAAGCAGTTCAATACATTTCTTGGGAGCCTTTTCTTTAGGCTACCCACCCCTCCTGGCTGCCAGGAGAAAGCCAATAGCTTTCAGTAGTTCACATTGAGATAGTATTAGGGCAGCTATATCGTCACTGGGCCTTTCTTTCCTTATATCCAATGTCATACAACACCCAGGTGCATTCAGCTGGGCTTGCATGCTGGAAGTTAACTAAGAAGTAATAATTGGCAAGTCTTATTCTTTTAGTAACCCATGTTTTTACATACCCATTTTTTCCCTTGTTAATTTCACTTTGTGCTTTAAAAAGTTTTTATGTCCATCCTTTTATTCCCACCAACAGATACACCTTGTGTCTCATGCATCTTTTGCTTTTAAATGTGTCTTTACTGCCTAAGGATGTTTCCCTGTTAACAAACTGGCGTTTCTGTAAATACAGTTAAAAAGCTTGTTAATCCTTTTCTGCCTAATGTAGTATTTCCGTTTTTGTAACACAATACACAACAATGCTAACAACAAGACAAACAACACAAGACAAAACATAAAACACAAAACACAAGCTTTGTCGCGACAGTAGATCTATGGTATTCTGGGTTGCTCTTTAGCTGGTACCAGCTTTTCTTGATTCTCTGAAAGACAAAAAGAACATGTTTCTACCCCTTTTGGGGTGGCAGATTATTGCTTAAAATATCCATTCCTTTCACAAATATCCTTGCTGATTGAATCATAGGGTATGTCTACACTACGAAATTAGGTCAAATTTATAGAAGTCGTTTTTTTAGAAATCGGTTTTATATATTCGAGTGTGTGTGTCCCCACAGAAAATGCTCTAAGTGCATTAACTCGGCTGAGTGCTTCCACAGTACCGAGGCTAGAGTCGACTTCCGGAGTGTTGCACTGTGGGTAGCTATCCCACAGTTCCCGCAGTCTCCGCTGCCCATTGGAATCCTGGGTTCAGATCCCAATGCCTGATGGGGCTAAAACATTGTCGCGGGTGGTTCTGGGTACATATCGTCAGGCCCCCGTTCCCTCCCTCCCTCCCTCCATGAAAGCGAGGGCAGACAATCGTTTCGTGCCTTTTTTCCTGAGTTACCTGTGCAGACGCCATACCACGGCAAACATGGAGCCCGCTCAGGTAACAGTCACCGTATGTCTCCTGGGTGCTGGCAGATGTGGTACTGCATTGCTACACAGCAGCAGCAACCCATTGTCTTGTGGCAGCAGACGGTACAGTACGACTGGTAGCCATCATCATCATGTCCAAGGTGCTCCTGGCCACGTCGGCCAGGAGCGCCTGGGCAGACATGGGCGCAGGGACTAAATTTGGAGTGACTTGACCAGGTCATGCTCTTTAGTCCTGCAGTCAGTCCTATTGAACCATCTTATGGTGAGCAGGCAGGCGATACGGATTGCTAGCAGTCCTACTATACCATCTTCTGCCAGGCAGGCAAGAGATGAGGATGGCTAGCAGTCCTACTGCACCGTCTTCTGCCGAGCAGCCATGCGATGTGGATGGCTTGCAGTCCTTCTGCACCGTCTGCTGCCAGCCAAAGATGAAAAAGATAGATGGAGTGGATCAAAACAAGAAATAGACCAGATTTGTTTTGTACTCATTTGCTTCCCCCCCCTCCCCCGTCTAGGGGACTCATTCCTCTAGGTCACATTGCAGTCACTCACAGAGAAGGTGCAGCGAGGTAAATCTAGCTATGTATCAATCAGAGGCCAGACCAACCTGCTTGTTCCAATAAGAACAATTACTTAGGTGCACCATTTCTTATTGGAACCCTCCATGAAGTCCTGCCTGAAATACTCATTGATGTAAAGCACCCCCTTTGTTGATTTTAATTCCCTGTAAGCCAACCCTGGAAGCCATGTCATCAGTCGCCCCTCCCTCCGTCAGAGCAACGGCAGACAATCGTTCCGCGCCTTTTTTCTGTGCGAACACCATACCAAGGCAAGCATGGAGGCCGCTCAGCTCACTTTGGCAATTAGGAGCACATTAAACACCACACGCATTATCCAGCAGTATATGCAGCACCAGAACCTGGCAGAGCGATACCAGGCAAGGAGGCGACGTCAGCGCTGTCACGTGAGTGATCAGGACATGGACACAGATTTCTCTGAAAGCATGGGCCCTGCCAATGCATGCATCATGGTGCTAATGGGGCAGGTTCATGCTGTGGAACGCTGATTCTGGGCTCGGGAAACAAGCACAGACTGGTGGGACCGCATAGTGTTGCAGGTCTGGGACGATTCCCAGTGGCTGCGAAACTTTCGCATGCGTAAGGGCACTTTCATGGAACTTTGTGACTTGCTTTCCCCTGCCCTGAAGCGCATGAATACCAAGATGAGAGCAGCCCTCACAGTTGAGAAGCGAGTGGCGATAGCCCTGTCGAAGCTTGCAACACCAGACAGCTACCGGTCAGTTGGGAATCAATTTGGAGTGGGCAAATCTACTGTGGGGGCTGCTGTGATGCAAGTAGCCCACGTAATCAAAGATCTGCTGATATCAAGGGTAGTGACCCTGGAAAATGTGCAGGTCATAGTGGATGGCTTTGCTGCAATAGGATTCCCTAACTGTGGTGGGGCCATAGATGGAACCCATATCCCTATCTTGGCACCGGAGCACCAAGCCGGCGAGTACATAAACCGCAAGGGGTACTTTTCAATAGTGCTGCAAGCTCTGGTGGATCACAAGGGACTTTTCACCAACATCAACGTGGGATGGCCGGGAAAGGTACATGACGCTCGCATCTTCAGGAACTCTGGTCTGTTTCAAAAGCTGCAGGAAGGGACTTTATTCCCAGACCAGAAAATAACTGTTGGGGATGTTGAAATGCCTATAGTTATCCTTGGGGACCCAGCCTACCCCTTAATGCCATTGCTCATGAAGCCGTACACAGGCAGCCTGGACAGTAGTCAGGAGCTGTTCAACTACAGGCTGAGCAAGTGCAGAATGCTAGTAGAATGTGCATTTGGACGTTTAAAGGTGCGCTGGTGCAGTTTACTGACTCGCTTAAACCTCAGCGAAACCAATATTCCCACTGTTATTACTGCTTGCTGTGTGCTCTGCAATATCTGTGAGAGTAGGGGGGAGACGTTTATGGCAGGGTGGGAGGTTGAGGCAAATCACCTGGCTGCTGGTTACGCGCAGCCAGACACCAGAGCGGTTAGAAGAGCACAGGAGGGCACGGTACGCATCAGAGAAACTTTGAAAACCAGTTTCATGACTGGCCAGGCTACAGTGTGAAAGTTCTGTTTGTTTCTCCTCGATGAAACCCCCCGCCCCTTGGTTCACTCTACTTCCCTGTAAGCTAACCACTCTCCCCTCCTCCCTTCGATCACCGCTTGCAGAGGCAATAAAGTCATTGTTGCTTCACATTCATGCATTCTTTATTCATTCATCACAGAACTAGGGGGATGACTACCAAGGTAGCCCAGGAGGGGTGGTGGAGGAGGGAAGGAAAATGCCACACAGCACTTTAAAAGTTTACAACTTTAAAATTTATTGAATGCCAGCCTTCTGTTTTTTGGGCAATCCTCTGTGGTGGAGTGGCTGGTTGGCCAGAGGCCCCCCCACCGCGTTCTTGGGCGTCTGGGTGAGGAGGCTATGGAACTTGGGGAGGAGGGCGGTTGGTTACACAGGGGCTGTAGTAGCAGTTTGTGCTCCAGCTGCCTTTGCTGCAGCTCAACCATATACTGGAGCATACTGGTTTGATCCTCCAGCAGCCTCAGCATTGAATCCTGCCTCCTCTCATCACGCTGCAGCCACATTTGAGCTTCAGCCCTGTCTTCAGCCTGCCACTTACTCTCTTCAGCCCGCCACCTCTCCTCCCGGTCATTTTGTGCTTTCCTGCACTCTGACATTATTTGCCTCCATGCATTCGTCTGTGCTCTGTCAGTGTGGGAGGACAGCATGAGCTCAGAGAACATTTCATCACGAGAGCGTTTTTTTTTCTTTCTAATCTTCACTAGCCTCTGGGAAGGAGAAGATCCTGTGATCATTGAAACACATGCAGCTGGTGGAGAAAAAAAAAGGGACAGCGGTATTTAAAAAGACACATTTTATAAAACAGTGGCTACACTCTTTCAGGGTAAACCTTGCTGTTAACATTACATACATAGCACATGTGCTTTCATTACAAGGTCGCATTTTGCCTCCCCCCATCGCGTGGCTACCCCCTCAACCCTCCCCCCTCCCCATGGCAAACAGCGGGGAACATTTCTGTTCAGCCACAGGCAAACAGCCCAGCAGGAATGGGCACCTCTGAGTGTCCCCTGAAGAAAAGCACCCTATTTCAACCAGGTGACCTTGAATGATATCTCACTCTCCTGAGGATAACACAGAGAGATAAAGAACGGATGTTGTTTGAATGCCAGCAAACATACACTGCAATGCTTTGTTGTACAATGATTCCCGAGTACGTGTTACTGGCCTGGAGTGGTAAAGTGTCCTACCATGGAGGACACAATAAGGCTGCCCTCCCCAGAAACCTTTTGCAAAGGCTTTGGGAGTACATCCAGGAGAGCCGCGAATGCCAGGGCAAATCAATCCTTTCACATACTTGCTTTTAAACCATGTATAGTATTTTAAAAGGTACACTCACCAGAGGTCCCTTCTCCACCTGCCGGGTCCAGGAGGCAGCCTTGGGTGGGTTCGGGGGGTACTGGCTCCAGGTTCAGGGTGAGAAACAGTTCCTGGCTGTCGGGAAAACTGGTTTCTCCACTTGCTTGCTGTGAGCTATCTACAACCTCCTCCTCCTCCTCATCATCTTCGTCATCCCCAAAACCTGCTTCCGTGTTGCCTCCAACTCCATTGAAGGAGTCAAACAACACGGCTGGGGTAGTGGTGGCTTAACCCCCTAAAATGGCATGCAGCTCATCATAGAAGCGGCACGTTTGGGGCTCTGACCCGGAGCGGCCATTCGCCTCTCTGGTTTTCTGGTAGGCTTGCCTCAGCTCCTTAAGTTTCACGCGGCACTGCTTCGGGGCCCTGTTATGGCCTCTGTCCTTCATGCCCTGGGAGATTTTGACAAAGATTTTGGCATTTCGAAAACTGGAATGGAGTTCTGATAGCACGGATTCCTCTCCCCATACAGTGATCAGATCCCGTACCTCCCGTTCAGTCCATGCTGGAGCTCTTTTGCGATTCTGGGATTCCATCATGGCCACCTCTGCTGATGAGATCTGCATGGTCACCTGCAGCTTGCCACGCTGGCCAAACAGGAAATGAGATTCAAAAGTTCGCGGTTCTTTTCCTGTCTACCTGGCCAGTGCATCTGAGTCAAGAGTGCTGTCCGGAGCGGTCACAATGGAGCACTCTGGGATAGTTCCCAGAGGCCAATACCATCGAATTGTGTCCACAGTACCCCAAATTCGACCCGGCAAGGCCGATTTAAGCGCTAATCCACTTCTCAGGGGTGTAGTAAGGAAATCGATTTTAAGAGCCCTTTAAGTCGAAATAAAGGGCTTCATCGTGTGGACGGGTGCAGGTTTACATCGATTTAACGCTGCTAAATTCGACCTAAAGTCCTAGTGTAGACCAGGGCATAGACTTTAAGGTCAGAAGGGACCCTTATGATCGTCTAGTCTGGCCTCTTGCACAACACAAGACACAGATCACACCCACCCACTCCTGTAACAAATCCCTAACCTATGTCTGAGCTATTGAAGTTCCCAAATCGTGGTTTAAAGACTTCAAGGTGCAGAGAATCCTCCAGCAAGTGACCTGTGCCCCACGCTGCAGAGGACAGTGAAAAAACCCCAGGGCCTCTGCCAATCTGCCCTGGAGGAAAATTCCTTCCCAACCCCATCTAACATTCCATCACAGGCCATTGGGCATATTTGCTGCTAATAGTCAAAGATCAATTAATTGCCAAAATTAGGCTATCCCATCATACCATCCCCTCTGTAAACTTATCAAACTTAGTCTTGAAGCCAGATATGTCTTTTGCCTCCACTGCTTCCCTCAGAAGGCTGTTCCAGAACTTCACTCCTCTGATGGTTAGAAACCTTCATCTAATTTCAAGTCTAAACTTCCTGATTGCCAGTTTATATCCATTTGTTCTTGTGACCACTTTGGTACTGATCTTAAATAATTCCTCTCCCTCCCTGGTATTTATCCCTCTGATATATTTATAGAGAGCAATCATATCTCCCCTCAGCCTTCTTTTGGTGAGGCTAAACAAGCCAAGCTTTTTGAGTCTCCTTTCATAAGGCAGGTTTTCCATTCTCCAGATCATCCTGGTAGCCCTTCTCTGTACCTGTTCCAGTTTGAATTCATCCTTCTTAAACACGGGAGACCAGAACTGCACACAGTATTCCAGATGAGGTCTCACCAGTGTCTTGTATAACGGTACTAACACCTCCTTATCTCTACTGGAAATACCTCTCCTGATGCATCCCAAGATAGTATTGCAGGCAAAACAGAGGAATTACCCCCATACTTTCCTGTGTTTTTGTTCTATAGGCAGGCCAAGTTTCAATGGCTCCTACCTTTTAAGGGTTTAGGGGAAATTATCCCACTGTTCCGTTATTAAATTCATGAGGTGGTGTACCTCAGTTTTTCTTATACAGCAGACCAAGTTTGTAATATTCTTCCTGCTATACTAAGTTTTAAGTGTATTCACAGGTAATAGCTGAGAAGTATCATTACCATATGACCTTAAAGGTGTTTTCAAAAATCATACACACTATCCATTGTTACAGGGGTACTTCTTAACATTAAATTTATTCCAATGTTTAATATTAACATCTATTAAAAACTTCAAATTTCAGCACTGCATACACACACAAAAAGAATATTTTTCCTACTTAGGGTTAACCTGTCCCTCTCTTATTTTTAGGTTTGACTTCTTTTTCCACCTTCGTCTATCAGTAAGGTAATTTGCATTTTCACAGATGCTCTGGCTTGCTTTTGGATACAAAGCCATCAGCAGGTCAGAGACCCTCTCTTAAAAGTGGACACAATCAACTTCCACCTGAGTTTTGATTTCTTTTCACTTTCAACTTCTGCTTCCAAAACACACAGTGATCTGAAAAAGAAAACACAACCTACTGTGGCTCCCTTTAGAGACCTAATAGGATTTTAGCTAAGTAGCATGTTTTGTTTGCATGTCTTTTACCCCTTCTACAATATACACTGCACATGTCCTGGGAAAAATGCACATTCCTTTCATAGTTTAACTTCTGTAACATTATATTAGCCATATCAATTTTTACATAAGGTGTAACAGTTTCTTTTGTGCTCACACAGTTTCCACGTACGTTTATTAAAGTGACAGTCTGATTACTCAGAGCCACCTTAAGGCTCAGTGTTTCTAACGTAGCTTCTTTTTTTTGTGCACCTCACCCCTGCTGTTGCTCCAGAGGGGCACTGTTTTTGTTTGTTTGTTTGTTTTAACTTCTTATACTACAGCTCTTATCTGCTATTTTGTTACCAAAAAAAGGATCCAGAATTTCTCCCCATTCTCCTGGGTTTGACTGCTCTGTTGCAGCCAGGATTTTGGTCTTTTAAAAAAAATATTGAACTGTATAAAGCATTGAAGTACCTTAAGGCTTAAATGCTAAATACCAAAGCCAAACAATGCTAGTCACCTTTGTCTGGTAAACAAGTGTATTCTATCTGCTACCCAAGATCCATAAACCTGGAAATCCTGGGCGCCCCATCATCTCAGGCATTGGCACCCTGACAGCAGGATTGTCTGGCTATGTAGACTCAGGCCCTACGCTACCAGCACTCCCAGCTATCTTCGAGACACCACTGACTTCCTGAGGAAACTACAATCCATTGGTGATCTTCCTGAAAACACCATCCTGGCCACTATGGATGTAGAAGCCCTCTACACCAACATTCCACACAAAGATGGACTACAAGCCATCAGGAACACTATCCCCGATAATGTCACGGCAAACCTGGTGGCTGAACTTTGTGACTTTGTCCCCACCCATAACTATTTCACATTTGGGGACAATGTATACCTTCAAATCAGCGGCACTGCTATGGGTACCCGCATGGCCCCACAGTATGCCAACATTTTTATGGCTGACTTAGAACAATGCTTCCTCAGCTCTCGTCCCCTAATGCCCCTACTCTACTTGCACTATATTGATGACATCTTCATCATCTGGACCCATGGAAAAGAAGCCCTTGAGGAATTCCACCATGATTTCAACAATTTCCATCCCACCATCAACCTCAGCCTGGACCTGTCCACACAAGAGATCCACTTCCTGGACACTACAGTGCTAATAAGCGATGGTCACATAAACACCATCCTATACCGGAAACCTACTGACCGCTATTCCTACCTACATGCCTCCAGCTTTCACCCAGACCACACCACACGGTCCATTGTCTACAGCCAAGCTCTACGATACAACCGCATTTGCTCCAACCCCTCAGACAGAGACAAACACCTACAAGATCTCTATCAAGCATTCTTACAACTACAATACCCACCTGCTGAAGTGAAGAAACAGATTGACAGAGCCAGAAGAGTACCCAGAAGTCACCTACCGTTTTGTTCAATATCTTCATAAATGATCTGGAGGATGGTGTGGATTGCACTCTCAGCAAATTTGCGGATGATACTAAACTGGGAGGAGTGGTAGATACGCTGGAGGGGAGGGATAGGATACAGAAGGACCTAGACAAATTGGAGGATTGGGCCAAAAGAAGTCTGATGAGGTTCAATAAGGATAAGTGCAGGGTCCTGCACTTAGGATGGAAGAATCCAATGCACCGCTACAGACTAGGGACCGAATGGCTAGGCAGCAGTTCTGCGGAAAAGGACCTAGGGGTGACAGTAGACGAGAAGCTGGATATGAGTCAGCAGTGTGCCCTTGTTGCCAAGAAGGCCAATGGCATTTTGGGATGTATAAGTAGGGGCATAGCGAGCAGATCGAGGGACGTGATCGTTCCCCTCTATTCGACACTGGTGAGGCCTCATCTGGAGTACTGTGTCCAGTTTTGGGCCCCACACTACAAGAAGGATGTGGATAAATTGGAGAGAGTCCAGCGAAGGGCAACAAAAATGATTAGGGGTCTAGAGCACATGACTTATGAGGAGAGGCTGAGGGAGCTGGGATTGTTTAGTCTGCAGAAGAGAAGAATGAGGGGGGATTTGATAGCTGCTTTCAACTACCTGAAAGGGGGTTCCAAAGAGGATGGCTCTAGACTGTTCTCAATGGTAGCAGATGACAGAACGAGGAGTAATGGTCTCAAGTTGCAATGGGGGAGGTTTAGATTGGATATTAGGAAAAACTTTTTCACTAAGAGGGTGGTGAAACACTGGAATGCGTTACCTAGGGAGGTGGTAGAATCTCCTTCCTTACAGGCTTTTAAGGTCAGGCTTGACAAAGCCCTGGCTGGGATGATTTAACTGGGACTTGGTCCTGCTTTGAGCAGGGGGTTGGACTAGATGACCTTCTGGGGTCCCTTCCAACCCTGATATTCTATGATTCTACTACAGGACAGGCCCAACAAAGAAAATAACAGAACGCCACTAGCCATCACCTTCAGCCCCCAACTAAAACCTCTCCAACGCATTATCAAGGATCTACAACCTATCCTGAAGGGCGACCCATCACTCTCACAAATCTTGGGAGACAGGCCAGTCCTTGCCTACAGACAGCCCCCCAACCTGAAGCAAATACTCACCAGCAACCACACACCAGAACCACTAACCCAGGAACCTATCCTTGCAACAAAGCCCGTTGCCAACTGTGCCCACATATCTATTCAAGGGACACCATCATAGGGCCTAATCACATCAGCCACACTATCAGAGGCTCGTTCACCTGCACATCTACCAATGTGATATATGCCATCATGTGCCAGCAATCATAGAATCATAGAATATCAGGGTTGGAAGGGACCTCAGGAGGTCATCTAGTCCAACCCCCTGCTCAAAGCAGGACCGATCCCCAATTAAATCATTGTACAATCATGTACATTGGGCAAACTGGACAGTCTCTACAGAAAAGAATAAATGGACACAAATCAGATGTCAAGAATTATAACATTCATAAACCAGTCGGAGAACACTTCAATCTCTCTGGTCACTCAATTTCTGATCTCAAAGTGACTATCCTTCAACAAAAAAACTTCGAAAACAGACTCCAACGAGAGACTGCTGAATTGGAATTAATTTGCAAATTGGATACAATTAACTTAGGCTTGAATAGAGACTGGGAGTGGTTGAGTCATTATACTAAGTGAAACTATTTCCCCTTGTTTATTCCTCCCCCCCTCCCCCACTGTTCCTCAGACGTTCTTGTTAACTCCTGGAAATGTGCTGGAAACGGCCCACCTTGATTATCACTTCAAAAGGTTTTCTCTCCCCTCCACCCCACTCTCCTGCTGGTAATAGCTCATCTTAAGTGATCACTCTCCTTACAATGTACATTTTTTCATAGTCTGTGTGTATATATAAAATCTCCTCACTGTACTTTCCACTTTATGCAGCCGATGAAGTGAGCTGTAGCTCACAAAAGCTTATGCTCAAATAAATTGCTTAGTCTCTAAGGTGCCACAAGTAGTCTTTTCTTTTTGCGAATACAGACTAACACGGCTGCTACTCTGAAAAGCGTTTCTCAGTTTTGCAACTTTGAATGAAAGATGCAGATGGCTTTTTAGTGGTGTTATTTAAAACCAAACCAAACAATAATTTATCTTAAACCCACAAAACAGAGTTTCACAAGCCAGGAGCGCCGGCCTTGGTCCCAAACACTCCACACACTTACACAGTATATCTAAAAAAAGAAAAGGAGTACTTGTGGCACCTTAGAGACTAACCAATTTATTTGAGCATAAGCTTTCGTGAGCTACAGCTCATTTCATCGGATGCATACTGTGGAAAGTGTAGAAGATCTTTTTATACACACAAAGCATGAAAAAATGGGTGTTTACCACTACAAAAGGTTTTCTCTCCCCCACCCCACGCTCCTGCTGGTAATAGCTTATCTAAAGTGATCACTCTCCTTACAATGTGTATGATAATCAAGGTGGGCCATTTCCAGCACAAATCCAGGGTTTAACAAGAACGTCGGGGGGGGGGGAGGGTAGGAAAAAACAAGGGGAAATAGGATACCTTGCATAATGACTTAGCCACTCCCAATCTCTAGAGCTTGAATAGAGACTGCAAGTGGCTAAGTCATTATGCAAGGTAACCTATTTCCCCTTGTTTTTTCCTACCCCCCCCCCCCCCCCAGACGTTCTTGTTAAACCCTGGATTTGTGCTGGAAATGGCCCACCTTGAATATCATACACATTGTAAGGAGAGTGATCACTTTAGATAAGCTATTACCAGCAGGAGCGTGGGGTGGGGGGGAGAGAAAACCTTTTGTAGTGGTAAACACCCATTTTTTCATGCTTTGTGTGTATAAAAAGGTCTTCTACACTTTCCACAGTATGCATCCGATGAAGTGAGCTGTAGCTCATGAAAGCTTGTGCTCAAATAAATTGGTTAGTCTCTAAGGTGCCACAAGTACTCCTTTTCTTTTTGCGAATACAGACTAACACGGCTGTTACTCTGAAACTTGACAGTATATCTATACACACACAGATACACACACAAGCATACTCTTCTCCTTCACATCCCTTATACTGCTTTAATTTTTATACAGCTGTACATAGGATTACATTGGTATATATTTGGGGTCAGGTAAGTTCCAGTAGAAACCCCTTATGTTCTTTTGGCAAATTTGACTTAATTGTTCAGTCAAATGATTCAAAGCAGACTGTCTTTTTGCCTGGCTTATTTACAAACATTCCTTTGGAAAAGGGCCCATTTTTCCTTCAGAATAGCTGCAAAGAAACCAAGAATCTTTTTCTGTAACACTTTTTCTGTTAACATTTGTACAAGGTTCAACTGCTTAATTCCCTCTAGCCTCTGCAGAGTTAATTTCTCACTCTCTTTATCTGTTGCCTGCCTGCTTGTCTGGGCCTGATCCTGCTTTCCTCCCTGAACCGCCCCTTCCCATGGGCACAGGCTTTGTCCCACTAACAATTTAGCAAGGAGGGTGGGTTCCTCAACTAGCTCCCACCCCTCCTGGTCCCTTTTCTTTGTTCCCTTTCTCTCTTGTTGCTCTGAGGTGGTCATTCTGCCAGATAGGTAGCGACCCTTTCTGACAGAAGGCACAGGTACTTTGTTATTGTTTCCTGTGTTAGACTCTATCAGTTCAGTCCAGAAGCCCTTAGGCTGCCTGCAGCGTCTCCACTGAATTCGTTACCAGCACAAAATTCTCTGTTACTCACAAATTCAAGGGCACCTTCCTTTTCCCCAGTTCCTAGGACTCCAGGCAAAAAGCACCTAACTTTACCCCTCCGTGGGCTCTGGGGAAGTACCATTCCCTGTGGACTCAGAGCAAACTCCCTTTCCCTGTGGACTCAGGGATTAATCTTTTGTGGGTTTACGGGGTCTTTTACCAGTGAAAGAGCCTTACACAGTAATATACTACATAACCTCTATTTCTTAACAATCACCAAAACAGAAGGCACACACATACAGTGCTCACCACTCCCAGTAAGACAAATGGACTTTTCCTGATGGCCAGTCAGAATCAGGTCCATCTGGGGGACTCCAGTTTCTGCACGGTGTCATTGGCAGAGTGTTAAGGTCTGGCAGCTCTGATCTTTGGGGCTGTGTCCTGGAGTTGGTTCCCTGTCTCTGGACATAATTTCTCCACTCGAGCAGGCAATCAGCCTGAGTTCTGAGTCCCAGTAACGGAATGTATCTGTAAATTAACTCGTGAACTGCGACACGAGAACTTGTAGGCAGTGACCCCACCCCGCCGTCTTTCACCTCCTATTACAATGGACAAACTACAAACTGTTTGTACCATCCATCTCCTTCCTCTCTACCAATCCTTGCTTGGGCCTCCAAATTCTTTTACCTGGGGTTCTTTCAACCCAAAGCTCTTGGTAACTTTTACTCTGTGCGAGGTGGTGTCAGGAAATAAATCACAATGGCTGGCACAAACAGGACAACACAAGAGTGCTTTCACTTAAAGCTAAACTTTACTTAGTCTCAAGCACTTATACACACGTCCGCAAGAGGTTAGTAAAACACGCTCAACCCTTGATAATTACCAAAGCTGAGCGTGGCTCTCGAGTGGCACAGCGGCAGCTGCTGAAACACAAGATGCATCCAGAGAGAGAGTCCAGTCCTGAAGAGTCCCCCTACCTCAAACTTTTTCTCCTTATTTATACATTAGTAATAGAATGACATGACCCTTAAAGCAAACTTGTTAAGTAAGCAGTTTCAATGGTCAAGCGAGAGGTTCCTTCTGATTATTGATTAACCAGGTGCGGGTTTTTCCAGAGTTTGCAGCCTTGAGGCCCCAATAGACATTCCTGGGGCACATCCTGCTCTTCTAAGATGTATGTATCAGCAACTTCAACACAATTCTTATCAGGAAGGACAAGGGGTCAAGCTGCCCTCTCTGTGGCACCCAAAACCCCCTCTCCCCTCCTGCCTTAGTTAAGCTAAGCCTGCTGACTTGGCTGCTTTTAGCAATAAGCCATAGTGGTTTCAGGCACTTTACTAGTTTGCCAAAGTCTCCCCGTACACATCAATGTCTGTTAGCCAGGATGGGCAGCGATGCAAAACCACGCTCTGAAGTGTCCCTAGCTCATTTGCCAGAAGCTGGGAATGGGCGACAGGAGATGGATCACTTGATGATTACCTGTTCTGTTCATAGCCTCTGAAGCAGTGGTTCTCAACCAGGAGTCCAGGGCCCCCTGGGGGGTTGCAAGCATGTTTCAGGGGGTCCTCCAAGTGGGGCCAGCATTAGACTTGCTGAGGCCCAGGGCAGAAAGCCGAAGCCCCGCCACCTGGGGCTGAAGCCAAAGCCTGAGCAACTTCATGGGGGCCAAGTGGTGTAAGGTCCAAGACAATTGCCCTGCTTGCTACCCCTTAATGCTGGCCCTGGCTTTTATATGCAGAAAACCAGATGTGGCACAAGTGGGCAGTGGAGTTTTTATATCATGTTGGGCGGCCCTCTGAAAGGAAAAGGCTGAGAACCCCTGGTCTGAAGCACCTGGCATTGGCTACTGTGGGAAGACAGGACCATTGGTCTGACCCAGTATGGCTATTCTTATGTTGATAGGGAGCACGATACTGTGCCAGCAGCCTGTGCACATAACCAAAAATCACCAATAACAGAGCCCCGAAGAGTTTGTGTCTGTCAACCCCCTTCACCCGCCTCCCACCAACACCCAGACTATTCTTTTTGACAATAATTTTTAATAAATCACAAAATAAAAAAGTTTGATTAAAAACAAAAAACACAAAACAGCAAAACCAGCAGGTGACATTAATTTCACATTCAGTCCCACCTCCACCCCACCCCCCCAGCCGCCGCAGGGGCCTACGGGAACCTAAGAAAGGAGTTCTCACTGAGATTGCAAGACAAGCTGGGAAAGCTCCAGTGGCTGGAGACACTGAACCAGCCTGTGAGGAAGCCAGAAGTGGCCAGTGGGCCTACTGGGGAAGCCAGAGAACAATGGAAGGTTGGGAGGGTCTCACTGAACCTGTTAAGGGAGGTTGGAGAGGGACAAGCTGCATGCAGGTGGACACGCACAGGAGTGGGAGACGTGTCCCCAGTCCAATATGTGCAGCTAATCAGCTGCAAGGAGAGGCTCATGGCAATGATATGGGTGTGTGTGTGTCACACTTTTGCTAGAGACAAAGTCCAAAGTGGCGGTGACATTTCTAACAGAGGGAGATGCCCTCAGGTTCAGTGCTTTACAGCATGAATACCTCAGCAACAAGTAACTCCACCTGACCTGACTGCTTGGAGGAAAAGCAGCTCTGGAAGAACTTACTCTCTGCAATGTCCTAGTCTCTCCTGTCTCAACATGCATAGCTACGATATTCCATAGCACCACTATGTCATTGGCTCTGATCATTCACATCTACTGTAACACACTTGGCAAAACTGTGCTGGGCCTTCTCCAGCCCAGACACACAAGGATCCACATGGCTGTGGACTGAAGGCATGTGCAGCCAGGGCAGCTGCAGAATTTGGCATTATAGTGAGTCAGCCACCATTCTTTCTGAAGGGTGTTTCAGACTTCTGCACCTGGAGGACAACTCCTATTCGCAGAGGCGCACCTGATCTCAAGGAGACTCTGCACCTGGTCTCAGTCACACCACATTCATGAAGATGGTGCTGGTTAATAGAAAGCACCACCAAGGCAGTCACTTGTCAGCACTGGCCAAGAGGTCTCCAGGGGCATTTACTGTCTCTTGTGTACCAGACTGTGAAGGCAGAGAAGACCCCACAGGAACACACAAGGCTTCGGTAAGTGCTGGCTGTGAGTGCTTCCTGCTCTTGAAGAAGCCAATAGCAGGTCTCCACCACCACCACTCCCCACAGCTGAGCAGCAGGCAGGGATGAGAGAGATGTGGAATATTGTTCCAGATAGCTCGGGTTGCAGTCACAATCAAGGCTAATTTTAGCCAATACAATCATCACTTCCAGGGAATATCTACAGGATGCAGAGCCCAGGGACCCGGCCCTGGAGCATGTTTGCCAAACACCACCACCAGGCTAGTAACACAGAAACTCCGATGATCTATTCCAAGCAACTTCACAGAGGTTGGGGGACCTGGGGCACAAGGACTCAAAGCCACTCAGCAAGGAATTCTTTGGCCAGAGCCCAGAGGCTACATGAAGGTTTTAGTAGAAATAAAGCCGGGCGAGTCCCACTCTCAGACACACCAGCTCTGCTCACTGACCACAATGGAGCATCACACTAACTCCAGGCCTAGACGGCCGCATCAGTCAGATGGATTCTGAGAACGGGAACTCTGGCAATGACATGAAGAAAGAGGCTCGACTTGCAGTGTCAACAGTGGCTGTGCCCCTCTTCGCCTTTTGGGGAAGCCACTGCCAGGCATGTCAGTGATGGCTGTGCCCTTCCTCCCCCTAGGGGGCAGACAATGCCAGGGATGTCAGTGATGGCTGTGTCCAACTAGGGGCAGGCATCGCCGTGGGTGTTGGTGATGTATGTGCTCCCTTCGGGGTCTACTAAATGGAGGTTTCATCGCACTTGGCCAGTGGAACCCCTGTCAGGTAGATCCGGGCTTGGTCTTTGTCCAGCTCATTGATGTAGAGGTGGGGGAAGCCATTGAGGCTGCCATTCTTCTTAGCTGTAGCCAGCGGGTGGCGCTCGTCTTCCGGGGAGCTTGGCGTGTGTGGCTCATGGCTGCAGCTAGTTGTATTCGACTGCATCAAATCCAGTCCATTTCTCTCACGGCTGAGCAGCTCCCTCTGGAGTCGCTCCTGTCGCCTCCTCTCGTAGATGAAGAAACAGCCAGAGCCAGCAGCAAAGCCTAGGAAAAACAAGAGGAGTCCCACCAGGACACTGTAGTTCCGCTCAGTTGTCTTCCAGGTGTTAGCAGAGCTGCTGCCCCTCACCAGGCTGTAGGAGGCGACCACGCCCCCTGCTCCAACTTCCATGCACTGGCAGGTGTAATCACCAAGGGTATCCTCTGTCACTGTGAACTCCAGCCCATCGCTGCGCAAGGCGTACACGGTGGCATCTTGGGAAGGTCTCTGCCACGTGCAGGTTGCCCAGGCTGACGGAGGAGTACAGGGAAGCACAACCCGGGCAGCCAGGGACACTGGCACCTCGACTGTAACAGGCACATCTGCAAGTGGGAGAGAAACACTGCATTGGGGCAGGACCCGAACATGAGACAGGGCTCCTGCAGTATGTGCTACCAATTCTCCACAGGCATGGGCAAGCAGGAGAGGAGCATCCCCCAGCCCAGTCCCATGGAAATAACAAGAGGGCAGCTGTATCCCTTAGAGACAAAAGAAGAGGGTACGAAGCATATGGCACAGGGACACTGGGAAGGTGAACCCATAGCCTGGGTTCCTCAGGGGAAGCACAACTCTAGGATCCCTTCTTTGGTGGAGTTTCTTCCTTCTTCCCCTCTTCAGAATAAGCCCTCCCCGCATCCTCTTAGTCTTTCACAGGCCCCCCGCTATTGCACTGAAAGAAGCACCCTCCCAAACCCGAGTCACTCTATGCCCCCACCTCAGTCCAGAGCCACTCTAGTCTCCATGCCCCTTTCTCCCTACCGCCAGCATCTGCTGCACTGCCACGCAACCTGCATCTGCTGGCCCAGGCTGGGGGAAGGTGCATGACCCCAAACCAGTGGAGAGGTGGTCAATCAGGGCTCAGTACAGGCTGGCGTCCTGACATGGCCCTTCTTCCCAGATGCCACTAGTCCTGCCCTTTTCACAGCAGAGACACCCGTGCACAACCCCTCCCCGCAGTTAGTCTGCGCAAAGCCAGGCGTGCCGAAGAGATGTGCTTCCCCCTTCAGATATGGGAACACTGATCTCTGAGCCACAGCCACGCTGCTCAGGAACCCCTCAGAGCCATACCCACCCAGGCCCTAACTTCCAAACTTCTCAGTGCTGGATGCGCTTCCAGCACTGAGCTGCCCTCAGGCCACATACCTGCTGTTCCCTGTGGACACACTGTTAAGATGCTTAGAGATGTGAGGTCCTGCAGTAACCTGAGATGAGGCAGAAAAGCAGAGATCATGATGAATTCCAGTGGCTGCTGCAGCCTCATCAGGAAATGACCCACCCAGCCCAGGTTCCTGTGTGTAGGGGAGATGAGTCTGGCTCTGCAGCGGGTGAGGAAGGGGGAAGCACATTAGGAGGGGGGATCCTAGACTAGGGGATAAGCCTCCATTTCTGAGCAGCACTCAGTTACACAGGGGGTCTTAGAGAGGGGCCTAAAAGGCAGGAAATCCAGGGACAGAAATGAAAACTTCCAGTATCTGCAACGGACAGAGGTTACCCGGCTACCATAGGATCAGAGCTCAATCCCTGCCTGGAGACTGCCCCTCCCTGGGCTGAGGTCAGTTTCTAGGAGGACTGAGAAGTGCTGTTTTCTAGGGATTTACCTGCCCTATCTACCTCACTACCATCAGAAAACTGCCCTGCACTCTGGTTTGTGTTCAGGCACACAAAACGGTACCAACACCAGGTTGAAAAGGAGGCAAGCTGGCCAGGAGTGTGTCTCTACTGGGAAAGGGGGAGCGAGAGGAAAGTAATTGAGGATGTCAGGAATGGGAATGTTGGTTGGTGGCAAAGGAGTGGGATCAGGCTCAGGAAGGAATAATTCCCAGCAGAGGCTTGCAGGACTTTGTGCAGGGTCTAAGGATCTCAAAACATTTTACAGACTGACTGTCCTGTAATACAGAGAGCCTACAGCATTGGGCCTGGTGCAAGACATGAAGCCTGAACCAGCTGTGAACTAAAGTCAGGCCACGTATTACAGCACATGCCTATAAGTTCACTGTCCAGTAGATGAACTTGGCGACGGTGCTGCTAGCATTGCTAAAACACACTTAATATTTATGAAAAAAGAAAAGGAGTACTTGTGGCACCTTAGAGACTAACCAATTTATTTGAGGAGAGTGGAGTGGGGGGAGAGAAAACCCATTGTAGTGATAAACACCCATTTTTTCATGGTTTGTGTGTATAAAAACATCTTCTGTATTTTCCACAGTATGCATCCGATGAAGTGAGCTGTAGCTCATGAAAGCTTATGCTCAAATAAATTGGTTAGTCTCTAAGGTGCCACAAGTACTCCTTTTCTTTTTGCGAATACAGACTAACACGGCTGTTACTCTGAAATTTAATATTTATGTAAACACATTCCAAAAGGCTAGCACAATCACATGCCAACCTACCACAAGATAATATGGTTTGACAGAAGTGATGAATAGGGATGTTTTGTCAGACATCAGAAGCAAGGTACAAGGGGCGGTAACAAACAGATGACAAGAAACATGTAAGGTGGTAATGTAAGTTGTTTACCCCAGTTGTTTGTCTCAGTCTATAAATGTTGGGATATCTCCTCATACCCTTTGCATGGCTCAGTGGACAGCAGAAACTCCTGCTGCTGACTGAGACCTGGCCCTAGAGAGAGAAGGGCTACGTGGAGCGTTGAAGTGCGCCTCTTAGGCTAACAAACCGCCTGGAAGCGTGGGACCCACGGGGACAAGGTTGGAGCTCTGCCACAATAGTTAACACCCAGGCAGACTGCGAAGAGCTACAAAAGGATCTCTCAAAACTGCGTGGCTGGGCAACAAAATGGCAGATGAAATTTAATGTTGATAATGCAAAGTAATGCTCATTGGAAAGCATAATCCCAAACAGACATACAAAATGATGGGGTCTAAATTAGCTGTCTTTGAGTCATTATGGATAGTTCTCTGAAAACATCCACTCAATGTGCAGCGGCAGTCAAAAAAGTGAACAGAATGCTGGGAATAATTGCGAAAGAGATAGATAATAGGACAGAAAATATGTTGCCTCTATATAAATCCATGGTATGCCCACATCTTGAATACTGTGTGCAGATGTGGTCGCCCCTTCTCAAAAAAGATATATTGGAACTGGAAAAGGTTCAGAAAAGGGCAACAAAAATGATTAGCGGTATGGAACAGCTTCTGTATGAGGAGAGATTAATAAGACTGGGACTTTTCAGTTTGGAAAAGAGATGGCTAAGGGGAGATATGATTGAGGTCTATAAAGTCATGACTGGTGTAAAGAAAGTAGATAAGGAAGTGTTGTTTACTACTTCATATAACACAAGAACTAGGGGTCACCAAATTAAATTAATAGGCAGTAGGTTTAAAACAAACAAAAGGACTTATTTCTTCACACAATGCAGTGTCAACCTGTGGAACTCCTTGCCAGAGGACGTTGTGAAGGCCAAGATCATAATAGGGTTCAAAAAAGAACCCTAGATAAATTCATGGAGGATAGGTCCATCAATGGCTATTAGCCTGTTTGCCAGAAGCTGGGAATGAGTGACGGGATGGATCACTTGATGATTACTTGTTCTGTTCATTCCCTTGTCTGCTACCTGCTGGCTAGATCAGCCTGAAACCAGCCAAATCTAGGAATTATTTTGGGGTAGGTCTCTGGCCTGTGTTATACAGGAAGTCAGACTAGATGATCCCAATGGTACCTTCTATGATGGTACATTCCCCATTCCAGTGACAGCAAGCCTAATGAGCGTCACTGCACTTAGGCAAAGCCCATTAGGCGCCCTTGCAGAGCATGCTCTACCTGGAGAAGGTGAAGCTTGCCACAGAGCAGGGGGGAAGTTTGCCTGAGAGTCAAGGCTGCTAGAGGCTTCTAGGGAGCCCAGTAGCCAGGGGAGCCCAGCCCGAGGCAGTGACCAGACTTCCTTTTCCCCCAGTTTAGGGTAGTTAGACACTGCAGCCCTAGGAAGGACTCTGGATGTCTGCTCTCCATCAGTGCCCTGTAGCTGGACCCGAGGACCTGTACCAGGGATTGGAGGTAATTATACTCTGAAAGCACCATGGGAGTGAGGTCAAGTCCTGCAGGGAACAGTGAGCATGTCCAGGAGCGGGGGTTCTGGGGGGACCCAGGGGCAAGAGGTGATAGCTGAGTCCCGGCTGAGAGCTGACCAACTAAACCTTCTCGCCATGGAATCTATCAATCAATCATACAGATACGGAAACAGCTGAAGGCTGAGTTGCTGAGGTGAGCTATGACCACTGCCATACATTCTATAAATGTCCCTGGGTCTGATGAAAGGCCAAAATGGAGTTGTGGTCTCCTACTACAAATCTTAAGTATTTCCTGTGGCCCAGGTGAATTGAAACATGGAAATAGGCATCCTGCATGTCAGCTTACCAGTTGTTGAGATCTGGGAATAGGTTAATAGAGAAGGAATATCATATTGAATGTTATCTTTCTGATAAAGGTGTTTAACTTTCTTAAGTCCAGGATAGGCCTCAGTCCCCCTCTTTTTTGGGGGTATGAGGAAATATTGAAAGTAGAATCCCTCCCTTTCTCCTGTGCTGTAAAGGGGCCTCCTCTATAGCTCCAAGAGCTAAAAGAGACTGCACCTCCTGCAGCAGTATAGTCTCATGAGAGGGGTACCCGAACAGGGATGGGGTAGGACAAGGACTGAAACTGGATGCTGCATCCCCATTCTGAGTGTCTAAAACCCCTTGATCACTAGTTGTGGAATTGCAGACACATAGGAATGGAGAGGGGGTGCCCAAAGAAAGGGATGGGTTGGGAAGATCCTGGTTGATGGATACTCAGCTCTCAAAGCAGTCAAGTCAGCTGCTTTGAAAGGCCACGAAGACAAATGCTGCAGGGATTCACCTCAGAAATTGGTGATGTTTCTTTGAGGAGTGACAGTTAACACAGTTGTGCTTAGATAAAAATGCTTAATAGTTTGCTATTTGCATTTATAGGCTAGTCGCTAAGTATGCCACCCTACCCAACAAGCCTAGTCTTTCTAGCTCCTTATATTTTGGTGTGGCTTTGAACTGCTCCCACCCTGATTTGTCCTTGCCAAGTCAGAACCAGGGAACACAGCACAGGGTGAGCAAAAATTCTGTTGGAATCCCTGTGAGAGCACATGGTGTTTGTGATCCATCCTCTGCAAAGTAGGTGTCAGGGAGGCAGGTGTCTGCCAAAGGAGTTTGGCCAGGTCCTACAATGCCTTGTCTCTAGGCACTGCTACAGCCACCTGCAGGATTTCTAGCAACCTAAGGGGGTTCTGAAGCCGATGGAGATATCCATCTTCTGAGCTGACCTGATGTCCTGGGAGGTGAACAGGCTGCCTTGAGCCTGTTTCTGAGACGTCACAGAAAGGCTGCTGAGGCTCATCCATGACTCTGATCACTATCCCGTGCTGCTCATCCCCATGGGAACTGATGCTGCTGCCAGGCCTGAACCTGAACAGATCAGTAGTGACTAAAGGGCTCTGGGAGAGAAGCTGAAGAAGTCTGGAGCAGTGGTGGCTCTGACCTAGGGACTGCTTGGTGTCAACAGGCAGAGGGCACAACGGGGGGCATAAGGATTACAGGGATGGTCTGGTATTTGCAGACTAGTTTGGTCATGTCAGGTCATAGAATATCAGGGTTGGAAGGAACCTCAGGAGGTCATCTAGTCCAAACTCCTGCTCAAAGCATGACCAATCCCCAACTAAAGCATCCCAGCCAGGACTTTGTCAAACTTGACCTTAAAAACCTCTAAGGAAGGAGATTTCACCACCTCCCCAGGTAACACATTCCAGTGTTTCACCACCCTCCTAGGGAAAAAGTTTTTCCTAATATCCAACCTAACCTCCCCCACTGCAACTTGAGACCATTACTCCTCATTCTGTCATCTGCTGCCATTGAGAACAGTCTAGACCCATCCTCCTTGGAACCCCCTTTCAGGTAGTTGAAAGCAGCTATCAAACACCCCCTCATTCTTCTCTTCTGCAGACTAAACAATCCTAGTTCCTTCAGCCTCTACTCACAAGTAAAGTGCTCCAGCCTCCTAATCATTTTTGTTGCCCTCCGCTGGACTCTTTCCAATTTTTCCACATGCTTCTTGTAGTGTGGGGCCCAAAACTGGACACAGTACTCCAGATGAGGCCTCACCAGTGTCGAATAGAGGGGAACGATCACGTCCCTCGATCTGCTCGCTATGCCCCTACTTATACATCCCAAAATGCCATTGGCCTTCTTGGCAACAAGGGCACACTGCTGACTCATATCCAGCTTCTCATTCACTGTAACCCCTAGGTCCTTTTCTGCAGAACTGCTGCCTAGCCATTCGGTCCCTAGTCTGAAGCAGTGCATGGGATTCTTCCATCCTAAGTGCAGAACTCTGCACTTGTCCTTGTTGAACCTCATCAGATTTTTTTTGGCCCAATCCTAATTTGTCTAGGGCCCTCTGTATCCTATCCCTACCCTCCAGCATAACTACCACTCCTCCTACTTTAGTGTCATCTGCAAACTTGCTGAGGGTGCAGTCCACGCCATCCTCCAGATCATTAATGAAGATATTGAACAAAACCGACCCCAGGACCAACCCTTGGGGCACTCCGCTTGATACTGGCTGCCAACTAGACATGGAGCCGTTGATCACTACCTGTTGAGCCCGACGATCTAGCCAGCTTTCTATCCACCTTATAGTCCATTCATCCAGCCCATACCTCTCTAACTTGTTGGCACGAATACTGTGGGAGACCATATCAAAAGCTTTGCTAAAGTCAAGGAACAACACATGCACTGCTTTTGGAGTACTGTGTCCAATTTTGGGCCCCACACTACAAGAAGGATGTGGAAAAATTGGAAAGAGTCCAGCGGAGGGCAACAAAAATGATTAGGGGACAGGAACACATGACTTATGAGGAGAGGCTGAGGGAACTGGGATTGTTTAGTCTGCGGAAGAGAAGAATGAGGGGGGATTTGATAGCTGCTTTCAACTCCCTGAAAGGGGGTTCCAAAAAGAGGATGGATCTAGACTGTTCTCAGTGGTAGCTGATGACAGAACAAGGAGTAATGGTCTCAAGTTGCAGTGGGGGAGGTTTAGGTTGGATATTAGGAAAAACTTTTTCACTAGGAGGGTGGTGAAACACTGGAATGCGTTACCTAGGGAGGTGGTGGAATCTCCTTCCTTAGATATTTTTAAGGTCAGGCTTGACAAAGCCTTGGCTGGGATGATTTAGTTGGGGATTGGTCCTGCTTTGAGCAGGGGGTTGGACTAGATGACCTCTTGAGGTCCCTTCCAACCCTGATATTCTATGATTCTATGATTAAAGAATGGAGAGAAGCAGACAAATGGGGTATCTGCTATGGGAGAAGCAGACAAATGGGGTATCTAGGCTGGTATCACTGGCAGAGTGTAGGGGCTGGGTGGGAAGCAGCATTCTGGACAAGTTGGCATTAGAAGGGCTGGGGCTCAGGGAGGCCAGAGGGCAGGAAGCTGAAATGGCCCTGGCCAGAGGAGATGGGACCCAGGATGGGGATCTTAAGGTCGCAGGTGTTGCAAATGGCAATGTTGCAGAGCTGGTGACAGGCTATTTGAAGATGTCAGATTTCAGGGAAAAGATGTCACCATCCAGGCTATAGGCAACTGGCAGCGGCGGCAATCCCTCAAGGTCGACGATGATCTCTTTCACAGGTTTTATTTTTCATGGGTCCTTTGGTGACAATAGGAAATGGAGGCAAGTCACTTACCCGCTTTGTCCCTGGTGGTGTATACAAGCACCCAGCTCTCTGCTCCAGGCACAGGATGGGTCTCTGCCCAGGACACACTCGATGCAGCTCTTGTATCTCTCACAGTCTGTTGTGTTGACCTGAGTCACTTCAGTAGGGGACCCTACATACAACCAGCTCTACAAAGATAGCAAGAGAGAACAGAAGGTGAAAACCAACATTTGCAAAGTTTGGCTATGTACAAAGAGTATCTTGGGCACACTAGATGGGCTCAGGTGGGAGCTGAGCACCCAGGAGATTTTCAAAGTCTGGGTTTGTTTGTGCCCAAGTTGCCCAATGAGCACTCCAAGAGAGGACAACAGGGCAAAGTCTAAGTGATACGTACCCCTCTACCTCCCATAACAAGGTGCTCTCAGAGATGCAGGCTCATCCCTGAAGCCATCCAGCACCTCATGACTTTAAAGGGGAGCAAGAGAGAGGCCAACCCATAGGAACCAGGCTCCTCTACATCCTAGACAGGGTCAGCACAGCACTCTTCTTTGCCTATGTGTCCTCTGAGGGATGTGACTGGCATCAGCAAGTTTGCTGCCTCTCTGCCTAGGGGGCTTTGAAATGATGTGACCTGCAGGGTGTGATGCTCTGTACCTCAGGGGAACACCCTGCACCCCCATGTTCATCCTTAGAATATGACAGTGTGGTATCCAATGCAAAGTTTGTCATGTCAGGTGTCTTTGGAAGGTTCATGATGCACTGAGCATTGTTGTTAGTAATGTTTTAGGTTGTAATTTCATGTATATAGTTATGAGGCAGAAAATGTCCTCATGGCTTAAAACAAGCCCAGGGAAAAACTCTCCAGGAGCAGAGGGGCAGAACAACATTCCACGGTTAAGGAATCCAAAGCCCTCTCTCCGACACCACCTGCATAACCACGCATTTACCTCCACAATTCGACGGTCCATACCTGGGCCTTTTCCTTCAACAGAGAGGATGGACAAGAACACAACTTGCGCCTCAAACTCCTTTATCCTTCTTCCCAGAACCACATAGTCCGCAGTGACCCGCTCAAGGTCATTCTTGGCAGTATCATTGGTGCCCACATGGAGCATCGTGGTGCCCACGAACTCATACAAGCTTGCAGCATCCAGCGGCCATAACTGGACACTGCAAGATGGAGGTTCCTAGGGTTGTGTCTGGGACCGGAGATATTGGCTAGCTGCACAATCCACAATCGGTTGCACAATCCAAGCAGCGGCTGGCTAAAAGCGCTCACTCACGTAGCTGGGAGATGCTTACATGCTAGAGGCTGTGCGTGAACAGCCCAGGAGTGGGTGTTTTCACAGCAGAGCAGGGTAAGGCTGGCTCCCAGAGTTGAGGATTGGAGTGACCTAGCAGATCACCGGTCCAGATAACACCAGGGGAACATCACAGTGGCACAGCAAGCAGGGTGTATGTACAGCTTGTTACATCATACAAGGTACATGAACTTCTAGATCAGGTGGAATTTTCTGTCAGTAGAGGGGGCACTGCGCTATCCTCCTCAGGGGTCCAAGGACAGAACATAGGACACTTCCCTGCTCCATGAATACGAAGGATGGATGCGACATGCAGAGGTTGATAACTTCTCTAATAACCAAATACCCTTTCTTTGTTACATAGAGCTGCCTGAGTAAGTTTCCTTTGACATAGTCCACGGGCCAGAAGATGAAGCTAGATAAACTCAGTAGAAATAAGGGGCAAACTTTTTGTTTAACAGTGACGGGAATTAGCCACTGGAACAACTGACCGAGGGATGTGGTGCATTCTCCATCACCTGGAGTCTTTAGATCAAGGCCTGGCTCTCCACAGGATCTGCTCTAGATCAGACAGAAGTTATGGGTTGGATGCAGGAATCACTGGGTGAGGTTTTCTGGCTAGTACTACACAGGAGGTCAGATTACATGAGCAGAGATCCCTTCTGCCCTTGAAATCTGTACATCTGGGAATCACTTACACCCCAGTGACCAGTTCCCTCCCCACCCCATTGCTTTCTGAGGCTTTTCTATCATTTGACGGGCTGGTGTGGTCATTATGCCATCCCCGTCAACACCAGGCACCCCTTGCTGAAGTATCTTGAGCAGCCTTGGTGGCAGAGTGCAATGGGGAAGTAGTGACGTTTAGAAACGGGGAGTACAGCATCACAGCACCAAGGTCCCATAAGGCCGAGGCACCAGGCGCTCAGTGCTGATAGTAGATTTTCAAAGACCAAGCACTGCCCACATTGAGCTTTGAAAAATCTTCACGCAGTCTGAGTGACTAAATCTGGGCCCCTAGAAGGGTCCCTTTGACAATCTGCATTCAGGCTCTAAAATCCCATGAGCCTCTGGGTGCCTCTCCTGCACAGATCTTTGCATTCCTTCCACTTTGTGCAGTTTCCTATCACCTCCTTCACAAATCAGGCAGGGATCAGCTAATGGGACACTCCTGCTCTCTGGTGTGAGGAGGAGTGCAATACAACAAGTGGAAGATATAGCCAGCCACTCGAATAACATTTTGAGTGGGAGTTGTCTCTCTGGGGATGGGTGAAGGGGGAAGTGAGACTGGTGCGAGAGCTGTGACTCAGCAAACTGCACAATGAACAAGGAAGATGTCCTCAAACAGGAACTCCCAAGGGAGACAGAGCAGAGCCACCTCAATGCTAGCACCTCCACAAGACTATGACATGCTGCACTGCTGCAGCAAGAAAGGAGCTGGACAGGGTCACAGCCACATCTCTTGAACTAAAGATTTGGATCTCACAAAGAAGCACGTGCCCAGCCCAATAGAAACTGCTCTTCTAAGAGCTCCGGTTCAGTGCCAAGCATGGATCCATCCATATGGTAACTCTCAGAAGAGCAATCTATGACCCAGATACGGAGAACTGAACAGTCTCCTCCCTATGAGGTGAAAAGATTAAGGGTGTGATCATTAGGGCAGAGAAGTCTAATGTATTGTGCGGAATGTTCGCTCACAGCCGAACAAAAGGCTCCCCTGTGAGTGAATGGAGACTAGAGGAAGAGCCTGTGTACCTGCAAGGACCTGAGAAAGGAACTGTAGACAGGGCCAACGCAGCTGACCTGTCTCCCCACCTCACACTGAGTCTGAGGTCAGGAAGGAGGGGGAGGGATAGCTCAGTGGTTTGAGCATTGGCCTGCTAAACCCAGGGTTGTGAGTTCAATCCTTGAGGGGGCCATTTAGGGATCTGGGGCAAAAATTGGGGATTGGTCCTGCTTTGTGCAGGGGGTTGGACTAGATGACCTCCTGAGGTCCCTTCCAACCCTGATATTCTATGATTTCTAGAAGTTGGCCCAAGGTAGCTGAGAAACTCTTCCCCTACTCTGGACGACACCATGACATCTATATATGGCTGGAACCGCCAGCCACAAAGGGAAGGCTCATGAGCATAAGAATAGCACTGTTGTGGCTAGCCACCCACAGCTGTGGGAGTCACTCCCAGCACAAATCTCAGTGCTGCCAGGACCACATATTAAACTCACATGACCACCGTTCCTTCAGCAACCAGCCAACAGGGGCAAGAAGAAGAGAAACAAGATTCCATGGAACTTTTAATATATAACCTGTTAGATGTACAGTTGCCATGGTGCTGAGCACAGTATAATCACTCAGACGGATAACCAGAGGCACCTGGGTAAGGGAGGAATCTATTATCCTTACCAACAGGGAGCAATGGGATCCAGTAAACCTCATTTACCAGTGAATCTGGGATAAGCAAGGCTGGGGCCAGGCAGCCGCTTTCTGGATTTGATCCACCAGACCCATATTTTCCCACCCTGAAGGTGTCAGTTTCCTTTTCAAATGCCCCGTGTCCATCAGTGCTTGGAACATGCCAGCCTAGCCAGTGCTAGCTCCAGGCACCCAGAGGCTTGTTCCCTCACCTGGTGGAGCTGCAGGTTCTGAATTGGCTGGGGCTCTGGGAACAGTGTCAGATCCTCAATGATGACAGCTTTTTGGGCAATCTTCACTGCTTTGTGCAAATGTCCATCCTCTGCAAAGGGAAGGCCAGAGTAGAGGGAGAGATTAGATCAGCACCCCCATCTGGTGCCACAGCAGCAGACAAGCTCCACAACTGTCCCTTCCCAAAAGGGCCTCACAGCTCCCATGCCAGGGGGTGGCCATGCTTGCTCTCACTTCAGACAGCTGCCCCCCAGCCTGCATCTCAGGCTCTCCCTGACACCTCCTCTCTCCATCACTGTGGACAACATCAGCATCTGCCTGTCACTCAGTCCCATAACGCAGAGGTCACCTTCGACTCTGGATGTGACGACCTAGAGAGAGGTCATACCATGTCTATGTCTTGCAGATTCTTTCTACATAATGTCTCTAAGATACGGTCTCTCCTACCACCTACACAGCTAAAATTCTCATCTGGGCTCTGGTTCTTGCACGTCTCCATTACTGAACATCCTTCTCCCTGGCCTCGACAAATGCAGTCTTGCCCAACGCACACCATTCAGAATGCTGCTGCAAAGATTGTTTTCCTAGCCCATTGCTTTGACCATGCCAGCCCCTCCCCACATACCTCCACTGGTTTCCCCTTTTTTGTCACTTCAGACATATGCCCTTGTCTTTGCTTTCAAGCCCCTTTGCAACCTATTCCCACCCTACCTATCATCTCTCATTAACTACTGAACTGCTGACTCCTGTCCCGAGTCAGCCCATCATGCCAGCTTCCATTGCCCACTTGTTACATTGTCAAACAAACATTTTGTGCTTTCTCCCCTGCTGCCTCCCACACGTGGGAGATGCTCCCAGTAAACAGCCCCCAAACTAACTCATTATCCTCCTTCAAAACCCTCCTTTGCTGTGAAGTCTAGAAAAAAATTGACAATGGTGCTAGTGTGCTAAGCCCACTTCCTACCATGCTGACCAATATTGTCTCTGTTTCTTGGTACTCGCCCCTCAGTCTGTCTGTGTCCATCTCTTGTGTTATTCTTAGACTAAGCTCCTTGGGACAGGGACTTTTGTTTGTTCTGCATTTGTACAGTGCCTAGCACCATGGGGTCCAGGTCCATGACTGGGCTCCTAGGAGCTACAATACAAATAATAAATCATTTCTCCACTCCATGTCGCTGCTCCCAGGTGACTGCACCTGATTTACAGCCATACCCTCCCAACCTGTGCCCATTCTTTCCCTGTGCCTGTCCATTCCTGTCCCCACCCAGTGCTGCCATCTCCCTCACCGGTCCCCAGGTACAGCATATCATATTCCTGCCCAGATATGCTTCTGACACGATGTACTGCAATTCTGAGGTACTGTGTGTCCAGCTTGACCAACACGGGCCCCATTTCCAGCGGGTGAACAACCTGGTCCATGAGAGGATGATCTCTGACAAATGTCAGAACACGGTCAGGCAATGCCAGGGAGGAGCCAAAGCCAGCCAGCTTCATGCTCTTGGTAATGCACTGTGGGTAAAAAACAGGAAGACATGTTCAAATGATCTGGGCAGCAGAACAGCTGGACTGGATGTTGTTCCTAGTCAGAAACTGTTAATTCCACTCCTTCAGCAGCCTTGGGACCTTCTGAATACAAAGTATGGTGCATACAACCTGCATATGGGGTTTCATACACACACAGTAGCAAATCACCTTGTGTTTCAGCAAATTTGACTGGGGCTAGCCCCACAATGGCCCATTCGGGGTATGTCTTCACTACCCGCCGGATCGGCAGCCAGCAATTGATCCAGCGGGGATCGATTTATTGCGTCTGGTCTAGATGTGATAAATCGATCCCCGAGCGCTTTCCCATGGACTCCCGTATTCCAGCGCCGCGAGAGGCGCAGGCAGAGTCGACGGGGGAGCGGCAGCAGTCGACTCATCGCTGTGGAGACACCACGGTAAGTCCATCTATGTTATTCACGTAGCTGAAGTTGCGAATCTTAGCTCGATCCCCCCCCAGTGTAGACCAGGGCTCAGGCTTTTAAGTCACATCTCAGAGCAACAGAGGGACTACTTAGCTGCCCTTACAAACAGGTCACAAAGGTATTTACAGGCTAATGGCTGACTAGGGAGATGGTTAATAGGTTAACTAAGCACCTGAGAAAGGGGGATATAATGAGAAGCATTAGACACCACTGCCATCTCTGCCTACAACAAATCCTCCCCAGATTAAATCTGCCCTCTCACAATCAGTTATTTTTGGCCATTATAATTGCTAATTTTGGGGCTTCAGCATTTTGCCATTTTAGCCTTTGCTGTATTTGTGCATTTTGCCTAGAAAGTTTTACTTGTAATTGTTTTTTATATGTTTTTAAAGTATAGTTTTTTGCCCAGGAATTTTTGAAGTATTGGTGTTTTGCCTTGAGTGCTTTATTAGGCACGTCTGATAAAATCAGTTATTTTTTTAAAGAGGCATTCTGCCATAGTAGCACTTTTTTTTAATAATAAATTACAGTAGCAACTTTTGTGCGTCCTGGAATTGCAAGATTGAGCACAGCGCTTGCTGGCCTGCACAAATGTACATGAGATTAACAAACACTAGCGTCCCATCTCTCACTCAATGTTACCCCTTCCGAGCAGTTAGGTTGCGACCCAACACTCCTTGGTTTGACTGATGTTTTGGCTGGATGGCTCCTGTCTCGGCGCGCCAATTTGTTGATAAATTGGGCACAGTTAATTGCTTGACCACTCTTTGGTTTGTTATGAAATATACTTAAGAGACCAAATAACCAACGTTAGTTAGGTTTATTGCTATAAGCCATTATAATGTAGTACAGGAAAAAAGGTTTTATACCAGGGGTGGGCAAACTTTTTGGCCTGAGGGCCACATTGGGGTATGGAAATTGTATGGTGAGCCATGAATGCTCACAAAATTGGGGGTAGGGGTGAAGGAGGTGGTGAGGACTCCAGCTTGGGCCAGAAACGAGGAGTTCAGGGTGCAGGAGGGGGCTCCGGGCCAGAGTGCGGGGGGGGGGGGGGGGGTTACGCTCTGGGTGGGGCTGGGGATGAGGGGTTTGGGGTGCAGGAGGGGGCTCCAGGCTGGGACCGAGGGGTTTGGAGGGTGAGAGGGGGATCGGGGCTGGGGCAGGCTGTTGGGGTACAGGACGGGTGAGGGCTCTGATTGGGGGTGTGGGCTCTTGGGTACAAGAGGACGCTCTGGGCTGGGATCAAGGGCGGGAGGGGGATCAGGGCTGTGGCAGGGGATTGGGCCACGGGGGGGGCCCACCCTCTGGACGGCGCTTACCGGAAGTATGTCCCACTCCAGCTCCGAGGCGTGGCCAGATGGCTCTGCACGCTTCCCCCTCCACAGATGCCACCCATGCAGCTGCCGTTGGCTGGAAACCGTGGCCAATGGGAGCTGCGGGGTTGGCGCCTGCAGACGGCGCAGTGTGCAGAGCCACCTGGCCACGTCTCCGCGTACTACGTAGGAGCTGGAATGGGGTCATGCTGGCTGCTTCCTATGAGCCACGCAGAGTGGAGCAAGCCCCCGAAACCGCTCCCTGTCTGGAGCGCCGGAGCGGGGCAAACCTCTGACCCCGCTCCCCAGTGGGAGCTGAAGGCTGGATTAAATGGTCTGATGGGCCGGATGTGGCCTGCGGGCCATAGTTTTATACAGCTTCCTGGAGACAGGTATTATCTCATGCAGTGTTGTTACATTTACTTTATGTAGAAGATGGACTCCCCTAAAGCCATTTTTATACAGTACCGTTTACTTGTAAACAGGTAGGGTGTACATCATTTGAAACTAAATTTAACCAATTAAGTTTTTACCTTTTTTTTTTTTTTTTTAATGCCATGATGTAACCCTTATCGCTTTATTCTATACACATGCATTTTAGGTACCAAAGGGTATGATGTCACCTTCTAGTTTTGTACTAGGGTAGAACAATTATTTGTTATGTCCTCTTCCTTTGGGGCATTCCAGTACAGGCCTGTGAGAGTAACTTTCTTTTTGCTCCTATGGTAAAGCACTCATCTATATCAATTTTGACAGCTTTTTTATTTGCTTAAGCCAAAACTTATTTTAGTGAATGCAAAGGGTTATGGGACACTTAGCATAAGTTATCAGGGTTATATAAAAATTTATAGGCCAATTTAGGCTATATAACTGCTATAATATTTGTGCTTACTGCATACTGAGATAGATAGGTAGATGTGTATGAATGATATGGTACATATTATTAATACGATATGTATATATACAAGGCAGCATATGTTAGTCAACACCTCCCTCACCTGCCCAACCAGTGTTCTAGGCCAAAGCCTGAAGGTCCACAGCCCTTTTCATGAAAAAGAAAAAAAGAAGAGATCTGTATCTGTCCAGTAGCCAGCATGGTTCTCATCACTTACTGCGCCTGGCCGTGGCTCAGGGACATCCCCACCCATGACACTTGTCCACTTGTCACAGTCATGTTTAAATTCCTTGAAACGGCCGTTCATGGCTTTCTGGATGTCCCGAATGCTGTAGGCACAGACAGCTGAGACCTGCCCGCCATCCCTGAAGGGGAAACAGAAAGGGAGGTTAATTAGCTATAAGAGAAGCTTTGAGCAGATTGTCAGGGGAGAATCCTCAGACTCTGAGTGGCACCATGGAATGACTCATGTGAAGTTAAATAAGGAGCGAAGCCCATACAACCTCTCAAGTTTCTATTTATCTTATCAAAAAGAAGATTTAGAGGTGACTTGATTACAGCGTATAAATACGGTCATGGAGGAAAAATGCCAGGTACTAAAGGGCTCTTCAATCTAGCAGAGAAAAGCATTACAAGACTCAATGGCTAGATGCTGGAGGCAGATAATTCAAATTAGAAGTTAGGGATAAATAAAAAAACCAAATTGAGATTAACCATTGGACCAAAGTATCATGGGAAGTGGTGAATTCTCCAGCTCTTGCTGTTTTCAGATCAGTACCGGATGCCTTTCTGGAAGGTGTGCCTTAGTCAAACACAATACAGGGGTAACTGAGTGAATGTAATGGCCTGTGATAAAACAGGAGGTCACACTAGGTGACCTAATGGCCCCTTCTGGCTTAAACTCTATGAATCCAGTTATAAGCATTATCAGTAGAGATATGCACTTTGGGGAAATTCACTCATGAGCAGTAAGAAACCCCTAAAGAGCAGGGAATGAGGAAGATATTTAGATAAGCGACAGAAAAATTGCTCTCCTGAACTAGGCACCAGATCTTAAAGCTAGGGCAAAAGTGATACTATGAAGGTAAGAATTGAGTTCTGCATATTTCTACACTGAGGACATTACAGAAGGCAAGCCTGATAAGACACCTTTGTTGCAATGGGATGGGATATCTGCTAATCCACAGCATGTTCCTATAGAGGATTTGACCCATTGGGATCTATCTTTCAGGAGGAAATAGCCTGTCCCGTAAGTCTACTTGGGGGATTATGAAAATATTTTGTTCCATTAGGTAGCAGTTAGGAGCACTTTTAATATCATGCATGTGTGTGTGTCAGGGTGTAAGCTAACCTCCATTGAAGGGGAAAGACAAGTGAAAATCAGTAACCACATTAGGGAAGAAATTGGGGTGTGGGCCCATTCCCATTTGTCTTCAGGGAAGGCTGTGTAAGTAGGGCTCAGCGGTAAAGGATGGGACCCTCTAATTCTCCTGGCATGTGTGTCACCATAAAGCATTATAACAGTAGATGCAGAAGACCTGGCACAGGCAAAAGCAGCTTCCCATGTCAAATCCAGGGGTTACCAAGTATCAGACCTACGTATCACAGTGTGGCACTGTCAGCAGAACTCGGGCCTGGTCTTGTTTGATAAAATGGTTATTTTCCTATATTGTAGCTGTTGTACTTCAAGATATGTTGTGTGTGTCTTTTCCTTCGGTATGGGCACACCCAGTGTGTTCAAGCCAAAGAGTTCATGATGCAGCATGTGCCCTGCACCTCCCCACTAGGGTTGCCAGGTGTCCAGTCAAAAAGGGGACCAGACACCAAAAGTACGATTACTGTGGCCGGGGGAAGAAGGGGAGGGGAGGTACTGGTCATCAACCTGTGCCAGCCCCTGCTGAGCCAGGGCTGCCTCCTACCTGCATCACATGGGGGATGGGGGAAGAGGCAGGACAGGGGGCAGGTCTAGGGGGAAAAAAAGAGGTGGGGTGAGGGGGAGTTGTCTGGTTTTCAAAAATTAGAAAGTTAGCAACCCTACGCCACGCCATGGGCCAAGGGCATAAATGGTGGAGTCCCCGATCCCTTTCAGTTCCTTCACACCAGAATCATGATGGGATAGACTCCAAAGAAGACGGGAAGGAGGGTGGGCTGTGGGCTCTCACACAGTTACAGTGCAGTTAAGTAACAGATTTTTCTTCTTTATGTGATTGCACACATCCATTCCACTTAGATGACACCCAAGCAGTGCATCATGGTGGTGGGGCCTAGAGTCAATTTGAAAAGGGATTGCACCATTGCTCTCCCAAAGTCAAGTCAGCTCTGGAGGCTGTAATAATCACATAATGCTTGGCAAAGATATGCCTCGAGGACCATGTCTCTGCTTTATAGATGTCCTCTATAGGTACATCTCTCAACAAAGTCAGGCAAGTTGCTTGGGCTGTGGTAGAATGCGCTGCCACTCTTGGAGAACATAAAGTGTTAGCTAGCTCATAAACTAGGGTTGCCAGCCCTTCAGGATTGTCCTGGAGTCTCCATGAATTAAAGATTAATCTGCAATTAAAGATTATGTAATGTGATGAAGCCTTCAGGAATATGCCCAATCAAAATTGGAACCCTACTCATAACATGAGATTATCCAGTGAGAAATTTCCCGAGCTGGAACTGCCTGACCCTTTATCCTTCCTGGATGGGATATAAATAGATGTGATCTATATAAAAAGAGAGGACACAACAAACATCTAGTGTAGGGAGTCTCTCCTCATCCTTACGCATACACGTCTCAGGGGAAAAGGTAGGCAGACGGAGTGCCTGATTATGGTGGGAGCTGGACACCACCTTCATTAGAAATTCCAGATGTGGTTTCATTGAGACTTTGTATTTATTGAATGTGGTTTGGGGGACCTGCCATCAGGACTTGCAGCTCTGTCCACTTCTCCTGCCCATGTGATAGCCACCAGGAAGGACACATTTGCTAACTGGTGGGCTAAAGAGCAGGTTGCCATTGGCTCAAATGGAGGCCCTATCAGAGCAGATAATACAAGAGTCAAGTCTCAAGGAAGAACCAGAGCCCCGATAAGAGGATGAGTTCTATTTATCTCTTTTTAAAAAATCCAGCCTCCAAAGAGTTAGAGAAAACTGACTTCACCTGGTTAGGAGGGTAGATAGCCAAGACTGCAGCTAAGTGTACTTTTAGTGAGCTAGTAGATGGTCACAATTCCTTAAGAGGTAGGAGATATTCCAAGATATCTTAGATTCTTGTTCCTGAGGGAAGTTATGACTCAGACCAACTAGAAAAATGTTTCCCCTTATAGAGATAAGTACTCAAAGTAGATGTTTTTCCACTGTTCTATAGAATACTTTGCACAGCCATCCAACAGCCAAGCCCTCAGGTGGACACTCTTGGGATTTGGGTGAAGGATTTGACGGTCATCCAGGCATACTGTGTCTTTGTCTGGGAGAAGCGGTAGTGATCGTTGAAAAGAGAATCTGTAGGTTAGAGAACCAGTATTACCTCAGTCAAGCTGGGGCCATCAGAATCACATGGGATGACCTTGGGAACGAGTGGTACTGGGGAAAACCGTATGTCAGACAACTCCCAGGGAAGGAGGAACGCATCTGCAAGGGATCTGGGGCTGTGACCTGCTCTGAAAGAGAACTGATGGCATTCTGTTTGCTCTTGTAGCAAATACGTCCATATGGGGAATAGGTCCAAATGAAGAAGATTAATCTGACTATACTCGCTTTCAAAAACCACTCGTGGTCTTCCCAAAGCATCTGGCTGACACGGTCTGCTGCTCCAAGGACAGTCACAGATGCAGAGTGATCGATAAGCTGGGCACAAGCAAACAATATACATTTTAACACAGTGAAATGTAAATGGATCCATCTAGGAACAAAGAACATCGGCCTTACTTACAGGATGGGGAACTCTATCCTGGGAAGCAGTGACTCTGAAAAAGATTTGGGGTCGTGGTGGATAATCAGATGAACATGAGCTCCCAGTGCAACACTGTGGCCAAAACAACTAATGTGATCCTGGAATATGTAAACAGGGGACTCTCAAGTAGGAACAAAGAGGTTATTTTACCTCTGTATTGGCACTGGTGCAACTGCTGCTGCAATACTGTGTCCTGTTCTGGTGTCCACAATTCAATAAGGATGTTGACAAATTGGAGAGGATTCAGAGAAGAGCCATGAGAAGGATTAGAAAACATGCCTATAGTAAGAGGCTCAAAGAGCTCAATCTATTTAGCTTAAAAAGAGAAATTTAAGGGGTGACTTGATTACAGTCTATAAGTATCTACATGGGAAATAAATATTTGATAATGGGGACTTCAATCTAGCAGAGAAAGGTTTAAGACAATCCAATGGCTGGAAACTGAAGCTGGACAAATTCAGGACTGGGAACGAGGAGCTAATTAACAGTGAGAATAACCAACCATTGCAACAATGTACCATGGGTCAGGCTGGGTTCTCCATCACAGAGTATTTAAAAATCAAGATTGGATGATTTTCTAAAAAAATATGCTCTAGCAATTATTGTTGGGAAATGCTATAGCCTGGGTTATACAGCAGATCCGACTAGATGGATTTCAGTAGCTCCTTCTGGCCTTGGGATCTATGAATGTATCACCACTGTAGTCTTCAGTGACCACTCATATTGGTCCCACATCTTCCTACTGAGAGAGGCCCTCTGTACATTCTTTTCCACGGCCAGATGCAGAGTTGTTGAATGAAGTACGAGGCACCACAGCCAGAACTTTAAGGCCTATGAGCACAGAGATGGAGAGTGTGACGCTCCCTGATTTTTAGATAGCGGCATTACCTGTCAGTACCCGGCCTCAAAGGTAAAGGAGTTAAGGTCCATCAAATGGCTCTGACCTCTAGCACACTGAGGTGGAGTTTTGCTTCCCATTGGTTCCATAATCTATGCATCTCTAGGTATTGACATGCACTTTCCAGTCCAGATTGGAGGCATCTGTTGTGTTAATGGTCTTGGAACAGACAGGCATGACGTACATGAGCATAAGAATGGCCTAACTGGGTCAGACCAATGGCCCATCTAGCCCAGTATCCTGTCCTCCAACAGTGGCCAATGCCAGGTGCTTCAGAGGGAATGAACAGAACAGGTAATCAACAAGTGATCCATCCCATGTACCCCCACTCCCAGCTTTTGTCAAACAGAAGCTAGAGACACTTCAGAGCATGATTTTGCACCCCTGCCCATCCTGGCTAATAGCTCTCCTAAGAACCACTGTCAGGTGCTGCCTTCCAAAATCAGGCCTAGTGGTTGGAGCATGGGCCGCAGCTAGGCGTAGGGTTGGACCTGAGCCAAGGGTGGTTCTGGAATTGAGATCTGAGTACAGTCCAGGGTCAAAACCAAGATCAGAGTCATAGCCAAGCCAGAATCTGAATCGTAGCCAGAGTCCAGGTGCAGGCCAGAGGTCGAAGCTGGGTGGTCAGAGTCCAAAGACACACCAAACTGATACCGGAGCCAGAGTCCAGATATGGGCTGAAGGTCAAAAACAGGTAGTCAGAGTCCAAGGGTTTGGGGGGGGTGGGAGGGGGTAATCAGGAGGTAGAGGCCAGGCTGGAGCGAGGTTAGTGCAGAGCTCGGACAATGCTGGGACAGAGCTCAGGCAAGGCTGGGAGTCACTGGAGTCTGGTGTACTGCGAGGCAGTAGGAGGGTTCTTGGCCAGGTAGCGCTGTTGCTCAGATGGATCTGCAGCTCTGCTGGGGTTGTGGAAATACCTGACCCTGAGTTCATTTGACCCAGGCTCTGCTCAGTGTTACGTTGCTGCTTAATACTTGAGCGCTGAGTCACCACAGCAGCTGAGCGAGGAGCCCTGGTTTGGCTGTGAGTTTGCCTCACAACCCTGAGCTGAGTCCAAGCAGTCTTCAGCCTGGTAAGAGCCTGCAGGACCCTCTCGCCGGGTAAGACAGCTTTTCCCACATTGAATCCAAACGCTTGCCAATGAACATGACGCTCAGACAGTTGGGAGAAGTCAAGCCTGAGCCTGATTTGCAGGTCCAGGCTGTGAAACAAATGGCAAGTTTGGGCTATGGAGTCTGACCCATCTTTTATCAGACAGCCATCTAGGTAGGGAAAGACGTGGATCCCCGATGTCTGAGATGCGTACTTTGTGAACGCCCTTGGGGTCAGGGACAGCCGAAAGGGAAGTACTTTGTGCTGGTATCATAGAATATCAGGGTTGGAAGGGACCTCAGGAGGTCATCTCGTTCAACCCCCTGCTCAAAGCAGGACCAATCCCCAACTGAATCATCCCAGCCAAGGCTTTGTCAAGCCTGACCTTAAAAATATCTAAGGAAGGAGATTCCACCATCTCCCTAGGTAACGCATTCCAGTGTTTCACCACCCTCCTAGTGAAAAAGTTTTTCCTAATATCCAACCTAAACCTCCCCCACTGCAACTTGAGACCATTACTCCTTGTTCTGTCCTCTTCTACCACTGAGAACAGTCTAGATCCATCCTCTTTGGAACCCCCTTTCAGGGAGTTGAAAGCAGCTATCAAATCCCCCCTCATTCTTCTCTTCCGCAGACTAAACAATCCCAGTTCCCTCAGCCTCTCCTCATAAGTCATGTGTTCCAGTCCCCTCATCATTTTTGTTGCCCTCCGCGGGACTCTTTCCAATTTTTCCACATCCTTCTTGCAGTGTAAAAAGAAAAGGAGGACTTGTGACACCTTAGAGACAAATTGGTTAGTCTCTAAGGTGCCACAAGTTCTCCTTTTCTTTTTGCGAATACAGACTAACACGGCTGTTACTCTGAAACCTGTTCTTGTAGTGTGGGGCCCAAAACTGGACACAGTACTCCAGATGAGGCCTCACCAATGTCGAATAGAGGGGAACGATCACGTCCATCGATCTGCTGGCAATGCCCCTACATATACATCCCAAAATGCCATTGGCCTTCTTGGCAACAAGGGCACACTGTTGACTCATATCCAGCTTCTCGTCCACTGTAACCCCTAGGTCCTTTTCTGCAGAAGTAATGCCTCTGTCCCACTCAGAATCTTAGCTATCTGCAGTGCGTCTTCTTAATGACCCCATGGAAAGAGGAGTCAAGCTGAGAGCCGGGTACCAGTCTCCTTGCGACAGAGGAGGATGATAATTTCCCAAGGTGAGAATCCTTAACTCTGAGATCCCGATGAACTTGTTTAGTCTCCTGAGATCCAGGATGGGTCTGAGACCATCCATGGTATTGGGATTGAGAAAGTACAGGGAATAGAACCATTGATATTCCCCTGATATTCCTGAGGGACTCTGTCACAGATCAAGTTGTGCTTGTCTTTTGGAGGGACCCAACCACTGAATCCCACATGCTTTTAGCTTGCTGACCTGTGCAGAGTTTAGACACTGTCCCCGGTTTTGGGCCTCTCCACATGCAATCCAGGGGCAGATTGCAAGTCTGACATGTCTCGACAGTGCAAACACACAGGACCCAATTGCTTAGATCCTAAAATTAGGGTCGTCGTCCCCTGAAGTTCTAGCATGTTCCCTGAATCCCACCAAAGGTGTGAGCCTTCTGGTTTACAGTTTACATATTCAGGGGTATGTAGATAAACTTCCACCATGGCCATGACCTTGGTGAAGACATGTGGAGTTGCCCAAAAGGTAGGACTCTGTATTGATAGGGTGATGATCCTACTAGGAATCTCAGGTATTTTCTGTTAGTTGGATGAATGGAAATGCAAACATAGTTATCTTGTAGGGTAAGAGCTGTAAACCAGTTGATATGATCCAAAGAGGAGGTTACAGAAGCAAGAGTAACCGTTTGGAATTTGAAATGATGGACAAAGGGTTTGAGACTCTGAAGATCGAGGATAGGTCTCTACACCCCTTTTTTCTATTCCTACCACTTTGTGATCAAGAAGAAGCCCTTTCCATGAACTCTATGGGCACTTCCCTCCACTGCTCCCAATTGTAGGAGGACGTCTACCTCATGCTCCAACAGTCGTGAGAAGGGTCCATGAGGAGGGACAGGAAGCGGGCTGGGGGGCAAGAGAACAGCCTGCCGTTGGACGTTCACTATCTCAATGACCCCCGGGTACAAACTTATCCCAGCCCAGGTTTCCTGAAAATATGAAAGGCAGTTGCCAAAGGGGGAGGGGCAAGGGAGAAGGGTCCAGTCAGGCTCTCAAGATAGGCAACAAATGTTTTGCATGCTTGATGCTCCAGACTGTGGGGCAGCCAAGGAGGAGAGGGCAGAAGATCTCCTGCAGTGAAATCTCTACCCATTCCTCAGAGGCTCAGGTGATCTTTGTGTGGGTAGTACTGGGACAAGGGTCTTTTGATCTGTAGAAAGGCTGCTACCTATACAAAGTAGCAACAGACAGCTCCAAAGAATACAGGGTTTTTCTTGTATCTTTAAGTATGTGAAGTGCCTTGTTTGCACTGCTGCTGAATCATAGAATATCAGGGTTGGAAGGGACCCCAGAAGGTCATCTAGTCCAACCCCCTGCTCGAAGCAGGACCAAAGTCCCACTTAAATCATCCCAGCCAGGGTTTTGTCAAGCCTGACCTTAAAAACCTCTAAGGAAGGAGATTCTACCACCTCCCTAGGTAACGCATTCCAGTGTTTCACCACCCTCTTAGTGAAAAAGTTTTTCCTAATATCCAATCTAAACCTCCCCCATTGCAACTTGAGACCATTACTCCTCGTTCTGTCATTTGCTACCATTGAGAACAGTCTAGAGCCATCCTCTTTGGAACCCCCTTTCAGGTAGTTGAAAGCAGCTATCAAATCCCCCCTCATTCTTCTCTTCTGCAGACTAAACAATCCCAGCTCCCTCAGCCTCTCCTCATAAGTCATGTGCTCTAGACCCCTAATCATTTTTGTTGCCCTTCGCTGGACTCTCTCCAATTTATCCACATCCTTCTTGTAGTGTGGGGCCCAAAACTGGACACAGTACTCCAGATGAGGCCTCACCAGTGTCGAATAGAGGGGAACGATCACGTCCCTCGATCTGCTCGCTATGCCCCTACTTATACATCCCAAAATGCCATTGGCCTTCTTGGCAACAAGGGCACACTGCTGACTCATATCCAGCTTCTCATTCACTGTCACCCCTAGGTCCTTTTCCGCAGAACTGCTGCCTAGCCATTCGGTCCCTAGTCTGTAGCGGTGCATTGGATTCTTCCATCCTAAGTGCAGGACCCTGCACTTATCCTTATTGAACCTCATCAGACTTCTTTTGGCCCAATCCTCCAATTTGTCTAGGTCCTTCTGTATCCTATCCCTCCCCTCCAGCGTATCTACCACTCCTCCCAGTTTAGTATCATCCGCAAATTTGCTGAGAGTAAGTGAGAATAAATCACTGCCCTCAAAAACAGACGGTCCTCTGTGGTTACTTGAGCCTTTAGGGATTCCAGATGCCTGGAGCCACAAAGATCTCCTCACTGAGATGGCAGTGGGCAGAGTTCTTGCTGCCACATCAGATACGTCCAACACAGCTTGAAGCGATGTCCTGGCACTGAGTTGGCCTTCAGAAATGAGGCTCTTCACCTCCTCTTGGTGTTCTTTTGGTAGTTTGTCTACCGACTTGGAGAGTCTATCCCAATTAAGGAAGTCATATTTTGGGAGCAGTGGTTGGCTACCCTCATCTCTATACTGCCTGTTGAATAGACCTTCCAGCCAACAAGGTCTAATTTCTTTAGGACCTTCTTATAAGGAGTAGACTTCAGAGGACCCTGCACAGCTTCAATCTCTCCTGGACTGCTTGTACTAATGGGGACCTAGGAGCAGGATGCTGATAGTACTCTTTGGTCAGTACTTGCTACCTCCTGTCAACTCTTTTAGACATAGCTGGGATAGAAGATGGGTGCCAGGTTGCCTTGGTGATTTTGAGCAGGACCTCATTTATAGACAACCAGTCTCTCCAGTTTTGCCATGTGACGTGTGTCCAGGAGTTTGCGCTGCTTCTCCCAAATTACCTCAAGTGGAACGTTCAGTGTTTCCACTGTTAGTAAATATTAACATTTTCATGATTTTTCTCATTGTCCTTTGTATACTGATTATACTCCCAGAATCCTTGCTGTATTAGCCAAAAGTGTGCCTGGAGTCTAAGGCCTCAGAGTGTTGGTTCCTAAACTGAACTTAGTGTGTGACTAGCACTTTAGAATGTATATAATTAAGTATTGGGCTGTACCTAATTATCCCCTGCACCTCTCGGTCTAAGAGAGTCCAGGTGTTTAGGAAAGGGACCTCTCAAAACTAACGAAAGATATCTACAGAAGTATAATAAACAAGACTGGGTAATTGAGAAGGGGTGCTTATGATCAGGCTATGTTCTGTGACTATTGAGAGGTATTTTGTTATTGCAGATGTTTTCTGTGATGCATAAAATGATGACTCATTCAAAGATGTTTTTAAACTCATTAAGAATCACCGGTTGTTAGGATATAGATATTCAGGCCTGTCTGTAAAGGCCTATACTCTAAGAATTTAGGTGTATTCTTATCACTTGGCTAGTTCTAGAGATATAAAAGAGAGAATCAAAATCACTGTCTGCTGGTGTAAGGGCCTTCTCTTACTGTGACAGTCTGAGGCCCTGTGCTTAGGCTAAGGCCTTTGGCTAAGCAGCAGAGGCAGCCATAAGCTAGGAAGCGACCGGTCACATCCTCACATTCCAAACTAGTCACATTGAAATAAGGTGCTATTGGGCTGTTAGGAATACAATCCTGTCCTGAATACAATCCTGTCCCTATCACCTCCAGAGAAAGGGAAGTGCCTAGAAAATGTAAAAGGAAACAGCATCCTGTCTGGCAAGAACTCACTTATCAATACTGGGATGTGAAATCCTCACTTCTGTATTGTTTTGTCATTATAGTTCCCACTTTGCTATTGTTTGTCTGTATAATCTCTGTCTGGTTCCGTGATTGTTCCTGTCTGCTGTATAATTAATTTTGCTGGGTGTAAACTAATTAAGGTGGTGGGATATAATTGGTTACATAATCATGTTACAATATGTTAGAATTGATTAGTTAAATTTCAGGAAAATGATTGGTTAAGGTATAGCTAAGCAGAACTCAAGTTTTACTATATAATCTGTAGTCAATAAGGAAGTGAGTGGGTGTGGGTGGGAGGGGTGTGTGTGTGTGGGGGAGATGGCAACAGGGAATGGGGGTAAGGAAATTGGAATCATGTTTTGCTAAAGGGGGAGATGGGAACAGGGAATGGGAGTAGGGAAACTGGAATCCTGTTTTGCTAAGGGCAGGAATGGGAACAGGGACACAGGTGTAAGGCTCTGTGGGAAGGAGGATACTAAGGAATGAAACTAGAATCATGCTTGCTGGAAGTTCACCCCAATAAACATTGAATTGTTTGCACCTTTGGACTTCGGGTATTGTTGCTCTCTGGTCCTTCTCGCATGAACAGGGAAGTGAGTGGGTGAAGGAATAAGCCCCCTAACACCGGTTACCACAGATGTCAGTAATAATGACTGAATTAGAAATCCCTTTAGCTTGTCATCATGTAAACTGAAATTACCAAAGGAATTCCATAAATAATTAGGCAAAATGAGATATCGAACGCAGAACACAGTGAAAATCAATTATGAGAGAGGAGCTTTCCCTCCTACATAGGAATTTCTCTCTCACACACCTTAAAAGGAAAGAGATTTTGAGAGTTAGATTGGGAATGAACACTGCCAGCATCCCGTCAGTTACAGAGGAAGGAAACAGGGCGCCATCTCTTCAACATTCAATATGAAGTGGAGTAGACCTGCTTCCTTGAATAGGCATTCCTCCCTGTGGTGACCAATATGGCCAAGGTTGATAAAGATGACGTGGGGGAGAATGCATGGGTGGATACCAGCCAGGGGACTCCCTGTGTGAACCTGACCTCTTTTTGTGAGAATCATTCCTAGATTCTCTCTCAGCTTCCCACTGTGCCACCCAAGGGAGAGATGAGGCATGGACATGGGAAGATCCTCCACTCTGTTCAGCGGAGTAGGAAAAGTAGTAACTTCCAAGGGAGAAGCCATTCTGCCAGGTACTCTTGGTTTCAGGCCTGAGAATATCTGTACCGGCACAACACAAGACTGAGGACTGGTTAAAGACAACCAGTGCCTAGCCTTTCCCTTAGGGTTAGAAGGCAACTGAAGGATTTGGGGCCTAGCCTGGGAAACAAGCAGAGAGAACTGGAAGTGCTGGCACAGTCAAGGAATTAGGATGTGATTGGAACAGAGACTTGGTGGGACAACTCACATGACTGGAGTACTGTCATGGATGGATATAAACTGTTCAGGAATGACAGGCAGGGCAGAAAAGGTGGGGGAGTTGCATTGTATGTAAGGGAGCAGTATGACTGCTCAGAGCTCAAGTATGAAACTGCAGAAAAACCTGAGAGTCTCTGGATTAAGTTTAGAAGTGTGAGCAACAAGGGTGATGTCGTGGTGGGAGTCTGCTACAGACCACCGGACCAGGGGGATGAGGTGGACGAGGCTTTCTTCCGGCAACTAACGGAAGTTACTAGATCACAGGCCCTGGTTCTCATGGGAGACTTCAATCACCCTGATATCTGCTGGGAGAGCAATACAGCGGTGCACAGACAATCCAGGAAGTTTTTGGAAAGTGTAGGGGACAATTTCCTGGTGCAAGTGCTGGAGGAACCAATTAGGGGCAGAGCTCTTGACCTACTGCTCACAAACCAGGAAGAATTAGTAGAGGAAGCAAAAGTGGATGGGAACCTGGGTGGCAGTGATCATGAGATGGTCGAGTTCAGGATCCTGATACAAGGAAGAAAGGAGAGCAGCAAAATATGGACCCTGGACGTCAGAAAAGCAGACTTTGACTCTCTCTCTCACACAGTGTGTGTGTGTCTGTCTCTGCCTGCCATGCTGTCTCCCTTCCCTCCATTTGTGCTGCCTTGTAGAGTGTGAGGCTACATTAACAACGTGTTAACTCTTGAGGGCTCAGCCAAGTGCTAGTTCATCATATAGCCGTAAGGCATTCCCTGGGAAATATTCTACCCTCTTCCACCCTCTGACTCCACCACCTAAACCAAGCTTCACAATCATCATTGCTGTGCACAGTATTAAATTGTTTGTTTAAAAAACTTGTACTGTGTATAAATATATATACTATAGTCTTTTGTCTGGTGAAAAAATTTTCCCTGGAACCTAACCCCCCATTTACTTTAATTCTTATGGGGAAATTGGATTCGCTTAACATCGTTTCGCTTAAAGTCACATTTTTCAGGAACATAACTACAATGTTAAGTGAGGAGTTACTGTATAATGTGGGTGCACCACTGGTTGAAAGACTATACTCAAAGAATAGTTATCAATGGTTTATGGTCAAACTGGGAGGACATATCTAGTGGGTTCCCACAGGGATCTGGTACTACTGAATATTTTCATTAATTATATCAATAACGGAGTGGAGAATATGCTCGTACAATTTGTGGATGACACCAAGCTGGGAGGGGTTGCTAGCACTTTGGAGGACAGGACATTTCTCAAAATGACCTTGAGAAATTAGAGGATTAGTGTAAAATCAGCAAGATGAAATTCAATAAAGACAAGTGCAAAGTACTACACTTAAGAAGGAAAAATTAAATACACAAATACATATCAAATGCACAGCTACAAAACAAGGTGGGCAGTAGTACTGCAGAAAAGGATCTGGGGGTTATAGTGGATCATAAATTGAATCTGAGCCAACAATGTGATGCAGTTGAGAAAAAGACTAATATTCTGGGGTGTACTGACAGGAGTGTCAGACACAGGAGAGACATATCCTGCTTTGTTTAGCACTGGTGAGATCTGAGCTGAAGTACTGTGTCACATGTTAAGGGCTGTTATAAAGAGGACTGTGATCAATTGTTCTCCAAGTCCACTTAAGGTGGGACAAAAAGTAATCCGCACCAAGGGAGATTTTGGGAAAAACTTTCTAACTCTAAGGGGAGTTAAGCTCTGGAACAGGCTTCCAAGGGAGGGCTTGGAATCCACACCACTGGAAGTTTTTAAGAACAAGTTAAACAAACACCTGCCAGGGATCTAGGCACAGTTGGTCTGGCCCCTAGTAAGGGGCTGAACTAGATGACAGCTCAAGATGCCCTTCCAGCTCTACGTTTTTAGGATTCTATGATATTAGAATATCCTCTTCTATTGTGGAGAGATGATGGGGGGGCCCTAGGAAAAAAGGAAACCGATGAAAAGTTTTGGATTTTGGTAAGGGGGGGTTGTTTTTATAAAGCCAACAAGGAGAGGAAACCTAACTAAACTAACTCTACCTTCTAACACTAATTATAGACATTAGTAAGGTAATAGTTAAGTCGCACAAAGCAAGGGACATGGACACTGCAGGGGTTCTGTCTCACAGCCATGGGCTTTAAGGAACTGAGCAGTGGCTGAGCCTGCTCAACCTTATATGCCTTCAGTTACTGGGGGAAATGCAAGGACATCCAGGGTGCAGACAGGGACACTGCTATTGCACACATGGGCCGTATGTGCATCAAGAGTGGAATCTGTGTGGACAGTCACTCAGACAGAAACCGAAGTTCCCCAAAACACAGTGTTTCCACATTAAAATGATCTGAGCTACACACAAGATGAACAGCTGTAACTAGGAGTGAAGAGAATAAAAGCAGTCAATGGACTAAAGGACCAGGATGCTCCCACTTGCTGCTTTAGCACCTGTAAGGAAGTGAGAAGTTGTGAGGATTTTGCATCCTTATTCTATCCTTGCATGGAGCATTGCATTGCTTGAGACGATATACACCTGGCTCTGCTGGCAGAGATGTCCACAGGGACTCAGACTTGGTGTGCAGAGCACAGCCATATTACGAGACTGAGGATCACTCTCCTTTGCATACCAAGTCCACTTTCCATTCAGTGAGCACCTGCCGGAGCCAGGAAAGGCACCCACCTCTGGGCTGAGAAGATACCATAGAACACTGCAGAAGTCCCGTTTACAGAGTGCAAGGTAAATACATCTTTCAGTAGATTGAAGTTGGTTCCACTCTCTGGATCCAAGCAAATCAGCTGGGTCTTTAGGAAAGTTGTCCACCGCTTCTGCAGGGTCTTCAGGCCTCCCAAGTCTCCCTAGAGAGAGAGAGAGAGCAGAAAGGAGACATTTACACTCAGGAAAAAGAGGATTAATCTGCTGCTCACAGCTTCTAGCAAGAGCTTATCTTAACTCATCCAAGCATCTTGGCTATTCTTCTGTTCAAGCATTAGCACTGTGCTTTCATTAGGGGCTTTTATGACCAACAGGTCCATTCCAGTGTCCTCAATCACAGAAGAAGGCAGCCCCAAGATTAGGGGAGGATATGTACATAAAGTCAGACTGGAAATAAAGCATACATTTTTAACCATGAGGGACGTGACGGATTCTCCATCATTGACAAATTTTAAATCAAGATTGGTTGTTTTTCTAAAAGATCTGCTCTGGGGATTATTTTGGGGAAGTTCTATGGCCTGTGTTATACAGGAGATCAGACTAGATGATCACAATGGTCTCCTCTGTCATTCTAATATATTTTGTAGATTCCAAGGCCAGAATAGAGGAATGACACTACACATGAAAGAAAGCAGAGAGCCATATATAGTGAAAATCTTAAATGAACCAAACTGTACCACAGAATGTCTATGGATATAAATTCCCTGGTTGAATAATAAGAGTTTAGCAGTAGGAATATACCACCAACAACATAACCAGGATGGTGATGGTGATTGTGAAATGCTCTGGGAGAGTAGAGAAGCTCCAAAACCAGAAAACCCAATGGTAATGTGGGATTTCAACTATCCCCAAAGTGACTGGGTACATGTCACCTCAGGACAAGATTCAGAGAAAGTTTCTAGACACCATTAATGACTGCTTCTTGAAGCAGCTAGTCCTGGAACCTACAAGGAGGGAGGCAATTCTTGATTTAGTCCTAAGTGGAGCACAGGATCTGGTTTAAGAGGTGAATATAGCTGAAACACTGGGTAATAGCAACCATAACGTAATTATATTTAACATCCTTTGGGGGTGGGGGTGGGGGAGGGGAATACCAAAGAAATCCACCACAGTAGCATTTAACTTCAAAAAGGGGGACACCACAAAAATGAGGTTTGTTAAACAGAAATTAAAAGGAATTGTCGCAAGAATAAAATGCCTTCAAGCTTCATGGAACTTTTTAAACATACCATAATAGAGGCTCAATTAAATGTATAGCCAAAATAGAAAATGCAATAAAACAACAACACGCAGATCAAAAAAATGCCACCATGGCTAAACAACAGTTGAAGAGGTTAGAGACAAAAAGGGAAACCTTTAAAAACTGGAAGTTCAATCCTACTGAGGAAAACTAAAAGGAGCTTAAATTCTGGCAAGTCAAGTGTCAAAGGAAAATTAGGCATGCCAAAAAAGAATCTGAAGAGCAACTAGCAAAAGAGACAAAAACTGACAGCTAGGGTGACCGTATGTCCCAGTGTTATAGAGACAGTCCCGATATGGTGCTTTGTCTTATACAGGAGCCTATTACCTCCCACCCCCACCCCAATTTATCTGGTCATCCTACTGACAGCAAAGAATTTTAAGTGAATCAGAAGCAGGAAGCCTGCCAGACTGACTGGCAGTGGGGCCACTGGATGATTGAGGTGCTAAAGGAGGCTCAAGGAAGACAAAGCCACTGCGGAGAAGCTAAATGAATTATTTACATTGGTCTTCACTGAAGATGATGTGAAGGAGATTCCCACAGCCAGGCTATTTTTGTTAGGTGACAAATCTGCAAAACTGTCCCAGACTGGAGGTGTCAATTGAGGTGTGTTTGGAACAAATTGATCAGTTAAACAGTAATAAGTCACCAAGACCAGATGGGTTTCAGAGTAGCAGCCATGTTAGTGTGTATTCGCAAAAAGAAAAGGTTCAAGAGTTCTGAAGGAATTCATACAAGCAATTGCAGAACTAATAACCTATTGCTTAAATCAGCTTCTGTACCAGATGACTGGAGAATAGCTACTGAAATGCCGATTTTTTAAGAAGGCTTCAGAGGCAATCCTGGCAATTACAGGCCAGTAAGCCTAACTTCAGTACCAGGCAGACTGATTAAAACTATAGCAAAGAACAGAATTATCAGGCTCACAGATGAACATGATATGTTGGAGAAGAGTCAACTCAGCCTTTGTAGAGGGAAATCATGCCTCACCAATCTACAATTCTTTGAGTGTATCAACAAGCACACATACAGGTTGATCCAATTAACACAGTGCACTTGGACCTTCAGAAAAACTCTGACAAGTTCCAACACCAAAGACTCTTATGCAAAGTAAATAGTCATGTGCTGTTCAACACATTCATAAATGACCTGAAAAAGGAGTGAACAGTAAGATGGCAAAATCTGCAGATGATACAAAATTACTCAAGATAGTTAAGTCCAAAGCAGACTGGAAAGAGTTACAAAGGGATCTCACAAAGCTGGGTGACTAGGCAACACAACAGCAGATGAAATTCCATGTTGATAAATGCAAAGTAATTCACATTGGAAGTCATAAGCCCAGCTACAAACACACAATGAGGGGATCTAAATTAGCTGTTACCACTCAAGAAAGCTCTTGGAGTCACTGTGGATAATTCTCTGAAAACATCTGCTCAACGTGCAGTGGCAGTCAAAAAAGCTAACAATGTTATTATCTTTCCTAATGGTTCCTAAATCAAAAAATGTAATGCCACTATATAAATCCATGATATGCCCACACCTTGAATGTCCATGCAGTTCTGGTCATCCCATCTCAAAAGGGATATGTTTGAACTGCAAAAAGTGCAGAGAAGGGCAGCAAAACTGATTAAGGGTATGGAACAGCTTCTCTATGAGGAGAGATTAAAAAGACTGGAACTGCTGAGTTTAGAAAAGAGATAGCTGGAGGGCTCTGCTAGAGAATGGTGTGGAAAAAGTGAATACAGAAGTGTTATTTACTCCTCCTCTTAATACAAGAACCAGGGGTCACACCCAATGAAATCAATAGGCAGCAGGTTTAAAACAAAACAAAAGGAAATACTTCTTCACACAATGCACAGTCAACCTGTGGAACATGCTGCCAGGGGACGTTGTGAAGCCCAAAATTATAACAGGGTTGAAAAAAGAATGAGAAGTTCATGGAGGATAGGTCCAGCAATGGCTATTAGCCAAGATGGTCACGGATGCAACCTCGTGCTCTGGGTGTTGCTAGCCTCTGCCTGCCAGATAGCGGGAGTGGATGACAGGAAATGGATCACTCAACAGCACTATTCTGTTCATTCCCTCTGAAGCTCCTGGCACTGGTCGCTGTTGGAAGACAGGATATTGGGCTAAATGGACTATTAGTCTGACCCAGTATGGCTGGTCTTATTGTAAACCACTCTCAACAGGCCAAGATAACAGAAAAAAAGCTTCAATTGGCAGAATACATAACCACCAGAGGCGGTATTAAATTATTGATGAATGATCTTGAATGCAAGCTTGTCAGATTTCACAAGCTACCCAAACTGGGCATGGTCTGTGTTACAGCTAACATAGCATGTTAGACAATAGATGAGCATGTGTAGCTGTAGCTGTGTTGGTCCCAGGATATTAGAGACAATTCATATAGGAAAACAATAAAAGACAAAAACACCCTGTCACCTGTGGATGAACACTTTTCACAAAGTGATCACCCTATATCTGACGTCTTAGTCCTCATCTTCAAAGGAAACCTGCACAACACTTTCAAAAGACAAGCCTGGGAGCTTAAATTCACTATTCTGCTAGACACTAAAAATCATGTACTGGACAGAGACACTGGATTTATGGGTTATTACAACAATCTGTAACTCACTAACCCACCCCCGCTTTTGTGTTAACAGACCACTCTACCTTGAATGGTCCCTAATAATACATGCTAACTTATACTAAACAATCTGTTTCACCTTGCATTTAGCTGTGATGCGGTAAGTACCTTTCCCAGACCTGAAGCAGAGCTCTGTGAGACTCAAAAGCTTGTCTCTCTCACCAACAGAAGTTGGTCCAAAAAAACCAAACCAAAACAAAACAAACCCCAAAAAACATTATCTTACCCACCTTGTCCCTCTAACAGATGAGCATTGAGCTTTGCAATACACAGACAGGCAGACTCCCTGATCATGGAATTTACAGTGATAATGAAGGTAAAGCCCCTCCCTGCGCTGCACAGCAAGCTGGACTTAGATTCTGCAACGGCACACTGGAAGGTTTACAGTAGATGCAGATAATTTACAAATGAAGCATTTTTATTAAGCATGGATGTAATCAGTAGTCAGTATAGCAACCTGTGTTCTTTATTTCTGTATTATTGTAGAGCCTCTAGTGGCTTTCGTACTGACAGATTGACTCCTGCCTCCGATCAGCCCATGATGCCATCCTGCACCACCTACTTGTAAATTTTCAAACAAGCACCTTCCATGCTTTTTCCCATGCTGCCTCTTGAGCGTGGAAGGTGCTCCTCACAAACATCTGCAAAACTAACTCACTGTTTTCCTTCAAATGCCTTCTTAAAACTGCTGTGAAGCCTACAAAAACTTGACAACGTTAGGCTGCTGGTTCACTGACACCCCTGTCTTTTGTGCTGACCAATACTGTCTCATTGTTTCCTTGAACTCTGTCTGTATCCATCTGTCATTTCTTGTCTTATACTTACATTGTAAGCCCTTTGAGGCAGTGACAGCCTTTTGGGTTTGTATTTTGCACTAGCACAATGGGCTCTTGGTCCATGACTGGGGCTTCTAGGCAGTATGATAATATAAATAATGACAAATAAGAGCCAAATCACACATCAGAGCCCCGTTGTGCTGGGTGCTGCATAGACACAAAGAGAGGCACTGTCCCAAAGAGTTCATAACTTAAGACAAGCAGGAACAGGTGGACATAAGCAGCTAAGGAAGTGGGGGAGGGCATACTGGGGTAACATGGCAGAAAGACACACAGTTACAGATTAGTTTTTAAAAGGTATTCAACAAGCAATCAACTTTAATGACACTGGAAGACCCTGCCTAGCCCTTCAACCTGGCTATTTACTATTGATGTCACAGCAGAGGTGGGGCTTGGAAAGGGTCATGGAGGAGGATAGGACAGTCTTTATGGATTAGCTCGCGGAGGGAAGAGGAGCCATGGAGGAAAGCACAGAGATGCTTGTGGGAGATGCAGACAAGCAGGACATGGATGACGGCCCATATGATGGAGAGGAGGAGACTGCACAGGAGGCAGTGCAGAGGAAGTACAGGCAGGAATATCCGGGCAAGCAGCAGGAGCTGAGGACAGAGATCATGGAGAAGTTAGAGGAGATGAGGCTGAGAGGCAGGAGGGAGAACTAGGAGTTCAAAGAAAAGGAGTACTTGTGGCACCTTAGAGACTAACCAATTTATTTGAGCATAAGCTTTCATGAGCTACAGCTCACTTCATCGGATGCATACTGTGGAAAATACAGAAGATGTTTTTATACACACAAACCATGAAAAAATGGGTGTTTATCACTACAAAAGGTTTTCTCTCCCCCCACCCCACTCTCCTGCTGGTAATAGCTTATCTAAAAAGTGATCACTCTCCTTACAATGTGTATGATAATCAAGGTGGGCCATTTCCAGCACAAATCCAGGGTTTAACAAGAACGTCTGAGGAACGGGGGGCAGAGGGTAAGGAAAAAACAAGGGGAAATAGGTTACCTTGCATAATGACTTAGCCACTCCCAGTCTCTATTCAAGCCTAAGTTAATTGTATCCAATTTGCAAATGAATTCCAATTCAGCAGTCTCTCGCTGGAGTCTGGTTTTGAAGTTTTTCTGCTGTAATATCGCAACTTTCAACTTGTTTTTTCCTTACCCCCCCGTTCCTCAGACGTTCTTGTTAAACCCTGGATTTGTGCTGGAAATGGCCCACCTTGATTATCATACACACTGTAAGGAGAGTGATCACTTTAGATAAGCTATTACCAGCAGGAGAGTGGGGTGGGGGGAGAGAAAACCTTTTGTAGTGATAAACACCCATTTTTTCATGGTTTGTGTGTATAAAAACATCTTCTGTATTTTCCACAGTATGCATCCAATGAAATGAGCTGTAGCTCACGAAAGCTTATGCTCAAATAAATTGGTTAGTCTCTAAGGTGCCACAAGTACTCCTTTTCTTTTTGCGAATACAGACTAACACGGCTGTTACTCTGAAACCTGTCATAGGAGTTCAAAGGGAGCCCACAAGGCTCACCAGGAGCTGAACACGCTCTGCGGGTGCAGTGAGATAGGTTATTTTTGCAGTGGAGATTTGGACAGAGATGAGAGGTAGGTGTGTGTCAGGGAGACCAGAGAGGAGGAATTTGCTGTGGTGGAGGTGCGGATGTCCAATGCCAGGACCGGAGTTTGGCTGTGTGGATGGAGAGGAGTGGATGGAATCTGGAGATACAGCAGGGCTCAATTTAGTGATGGAATCTGATCAGGGATGGAAGATGTTCTTCAGGAAAACCTAGAGAGCAGAGGGGCTCCAAGTCCACATTGACACCCCTGGCTCCAAGCGGTGGCAGGACATATTGTGCTCCTGACAGCGAGATGTAAAAGTGAGGGCCTTGCCATGTACCATCACTGCATATCCCATAGGTTCTTCTGGCAGAAGCAGGTTTCCAGTTCTGGTTGTGATGGTGCACCCCATAATGCTTTATGGGAATATGCTTATGAATGTAACATATCTCTGTAAAGGTTATGATCTACTAAATATATTCATCCTATTTGTATGCATGTATCATTTTTGTATTCAAAATTATGAATATTGGCTATGTACTTGTTTAATTTTAAGTAGCCTCAGTGAAGCAGTTGGTCAGAGCTTCCTGAGAAAAGACTATTCTCAGTAAGTGCCCAATCAAGAAACACTTAAGCCAACAATGAACTTGGAGATGCCAATCCACATCTGAGCTTTCCCAGGAATGTGGCCTGGCTGGTAAGGAATTCAGTCATGCATGGACCTGTGACTTGCCCATGTGACTCCAAAACTCCATCTTTGAGCTGAATTCTGGATAGGAGAGAGGAGGGGGACCACCCACAAGAGAAAGTCTATTTAAGCCCCTGAAAACCTCTCCATTTTGTCTTCAGCTGGCTCAAGAGATAGCCTCTCCACACCCAAAGGTTACCTAAAAGAGACTGGAACAAAGGACAATAACCTCAGGGGTGGGAGCGATTGCTGGACCCAGACAAGAAGGAGACTAGTCTGTAAAAGAAGCTTACTGGATCATCTCTGAGGGTGAGATTTCAGCAGTAATCACTTTCTTACTGTATTAGGCATAGACTTCTGTGTTTTATTTTATTTTGTCTGGTAATTTACTTTGTTCTGTCTGTCATTACTTGGAACCACTTGAATCCTACTTTTTGTATTTAATAAAATCACTTTTTACTTATTAATTAACCCAGAGTATGTATTAATACCTGGGGGAGGGGGGGGGGGCGGGCAAACAGCTCCATCAGTGCTACAGAGGGCAAACAAATTTATGAGTTTACCCTACATAAGCTTTATACAGAGTAAAACAGATTTATTTGGGGTTTGGACGCCATTGGGAGTGGGCATCTGAGTGCTGGAACAGAAACACTTCTTAAACTGTTTTCAGTTAAGCTTGCAGCTGTTAGGGGACATGGCTCAGACCTGGGTCTGGGTTTGCAGCAGGCTAGCGTATCTGGTTCAAACCAGGCAGGGCACTGAAGTCTCAAGCTGCCAGGGGAAACAGGCTCAAGGGTAGTCTCAGCACATCAGTTGGCAGTTCCCAAGGGGTTTCTGTGATCCAACCCATCACACTAGTGTCCTGGCCAGATAAGGGTAATTACTTTTTACCTCCTCCTGAGAGTGGCAGACACCCTCGGACTGGCAGGCAGCTTTCACTTTGCACAGAAACTGCCAAGTGCCTGTGAGGCCATCCCCTCCCTTCTGCATTGTGGGAGCCCTGGGGATCGTACCTTGCAGACTCTGGCCACACGTGGGACCCTCACTTGTTCATAGAAGTCGTACTCTCTGGCTGTCTCCGTGAAGAAGAAATAGATTTTGTCATTCTCTCCACTCTCGTCCCCTCTCAGGAAAGTGGAGCCCACAAAGACTGGGTCTATGGATACAGGTGAGAGACCATCATAACAGGAAATGAACTATCGGAGCTTCAAATGCTGAACAAGGCAGATCCCTCCCCCCCACACACACACGTGACTACCACTGTTCCTGGGCAAAGGGCCAGTATATTGATATCATCCCTACCTGCCATGGACACTGCTTTTTTTTGCCTCTGTCTTCATGTACAAGGTCAGCTCCCAGACTGCTGCACTGGGCAGCACAGCATGGGGAGGAGGTGACCAGCCCTCTGTGGAGAAAGAAGTGGTTCGGGACTATTTAGAAAAGCTGGATGAGCACAAGCCCATGGGGCCGGATGTGCTGCATCCGAGAGTGCTAAAGGAGTTGGCGGATGTGATTGCAGAGCCATTGGCCATTATCTTTGAAAACTCATGGCGATCAGGGGAAGTCCCGGATGACTGGAAAAAGGCTAATGTAGTGCCCATCTTTAAAAAAGGGAAGGAGGAGGATCCTGGGAACTACAGGCCAGTCAGCCTCACCTCAGTCCCTGGAAAAATCATGGAGCAGGTCCTCAAGGAATCAATTCTGAAGCACTGAAGGAGAGGAAAGTGATCAGGAGCAGTCAGCATGGATTCACCAAGGGCAAGTCATGCTTGACTAATCTAATTGCCTTCTATGACGAGATAACTGGCTCTGTGGATGAAGGGAAAGCAGTGGACGTGTTGTTCCTTGACTTTAGCAAAGCTTTTGACATGGTCTCCCACAGTATTCTTGCCAGCACGTTAAAAAAAGTATGGATTGGATGAATGGACGATAAGGTGGATAGAAAGCTGGCTAGATTGTCGGGCTCAACGGGTAGTGATCAATGGCTCCATGTCTAGTTGGCAGCCGGTATCAAGTGGAGTGCCCCAAGGGTCGGTCCTCGGGCCGGTTTTGTTCAATATCTTCATTAATGATCTGGAGGATGGTGTGGATTGCACTCTCAGCAAGTTTGCAGATGACACTAAACTGGGAGGAGAGGTAGATATGCTGGAGGATAGGGATAGGATACAGTGGGACCTAGATAAATTGGAGGATTGGGCCAAAAGAAATCTGATGAGGTTCAACAAGGACAAGTACAGAGTCCTGCACTTAGGACGGAAGAATCCAATGCACCGCTACAGACTAGGGACCGAATGGCTCGGCAGCAGTTCTGCAGAAAAGGACCTAGGGGTTACAGTGGACGAGAAGCTGGATATGAGTCAATAGTGTGCCATTGTTGCCAAGAAGGCCAATGGCATTTTGGGCTGTATAAGTAGGGGCATTGCTCGCAGATCGAGGGACGTGATCGTTCCCCTCTATTCGACACTGGTGAGGCCTCATCTGGAGTACTGTGTCCAGTTTTGGGCCCCACACTACAAGAAGGATGTGGAAAAATTGGAAAGAGTCCAGCGGAGGGCAACAAAAATGATTAGGGGACTGGAACACATGACTTATGAGGAGAGGCTGAGGGAACTGGGATTGTTTAGTCTGCGGAAGAGAAGAATGAGGGGGGATTTGACAGCTGCTTTCAACTCCCTGAAAGCGGCTTCCAAAGAGGATGGATCTAGACTGTTCTCAGTGCTAGCAGATGACAGAACGAGGAGTAATGGTCTCAAGTTGCAGTGGGGGAGGTTTAGATTGGATATTAGGAAAAACCTTTTCACTAGGAGGATGGTGAAATACTGGAATGTGTTACCTAGGGAGGTGGTGGAATCTCCTTCCTTAGAAGTTTTTAAGGTCAGGCTTGACAAAGCCCTGGCTGGGATGATTTAGTTGGGCATCAGTCCTGCTTTGAGCAGGGGGTTGGACTCGATGACCTCCTGAGGTCCCTTCCAACCCTGATATTCTATGATTCTATGACACTCTCAGGGGCCAAGAGGAGGCAGGATTCACTTGGCATCTTCTCTTTATGTCATCGGCCACTGATGGGCTCAAAGACTCCCACCTCTGTCCCCCTCAGAAACATCCATCTCCCCCCTTCTCTCTGTCCTCAGATCCCTTAGAGACTTAGCATGGGCAGCATCTTGGACCCTAGACTTCAGAAAAGCAGACTTTGACTCCCTCAAGGAACTGATGGGCAGGATCCCCTTGGAGAACAAACAAGAGGGGGTAAGGAGTCCAGGAGAGCTGGCTGTATTTTAAAGAATCTTTATTGACGTTGCAGGAACAAACCATCCTGATGTGTCGAAAGAATAGTAAATATGGCAGGCAACCAGCTTGGCTTAACAGTGAAATCCTTGCTGATCTTAAACACAAAAAAGAAGCTTACAAGAAGTGGAAGATGGGACAAATGACCAGGGAGGTGTATAAAAATATTGCTCAGGCATGCAGGAGTGAAATCAGGAAGGCCAAATCACACCTGGAGGTGCAGCTAGCAAGAGATGTTAAGAGTAACAAGAAGGGTTTCTTCAGGCACATTAGCAACAAGAAGAAAGTCAAGGAAAGTGTGGGCCCCTTACTGAATGGGGGAGGCAACCTAGTGACAGAGGATGTGGAAAAAGCTAATGTACTCAATGCTTTTTTTGCCTCTGTCTTCACGAACAAGGTCAGCTCCCAGACTACTGCATTGGGCAGCACAGTATGGGGAGGAGGTGACCAGCCCTCTGTGGAGAAACAGGGTTCGGGACTATTTAGAAAAGCTGGACGAACACACGACCGTGGGGCCGGATGCACTGCATCCGAGGGTGCTAAAGCAGTTGGCGGATGTGATTGCAGAGCCATTGGCCATTATCGTTGATAACTCGTAGCAATCGGAGGAGGTCCTGGATGACTGGAAAAAGGCTAATGTAGTGCTCATCTTTAAAAAAGTGAAGGAGGATGATCCTGGGAACTACAGGTCAGTCAGCCTCACCTCAGTCCCTGGAAAAATCGTGGAGCAGGTCCTCAAGGAATCAATTCTGAAGCACTTAGAGGAGAGGAAAGTGATCAGGAACAGTCAGCATGGATTCACCAAGGGCAAGTCATGCCTGACTCATCTAATTGCCTTCTATGACAAGATAACTGGCTCTGTGGATGAGGGGAAATCAGTGGACATGTTATTCCTTGACTTTAGCAAAGCTTTTAATACGGTCTCCCACAGTATTCTTGCCAGCAACTTAAAGTAGTATGGGCCGGATGAATGGACTATAAGGTGGATAGAAAGCTGGCTAGATCATCGGGCTCAAAGGATATTGATCAATGGCTCCATGTCTAGTTGGCAGCTGGTATCAAGCGGAGTGCCCCAAGGGTCAGTCCTGGGGCCGGTTTTCTTCAATATCTTCATTAATGATCTGAAGAATGGCGTGGACTGCACCCTCAGCAAGTTTGCAGATGACACTAAACTGGGAGGAGTGGTAGATATACTGGAGGGTAGGGATAGGATACAGAGGGCCCTAGACAAATTAAAGGATTGGGCCAAAAGAAATCTGATGAGGTTCAACAAGGACAAGTGCAGAGTCCTGCACTTAGGACGGAAGAATCCCATGCACTGCTTCAGACTAGGGACCGAATGGCTCGGCAGCAGTTCTGAAGAAAAGGACCTAGGGGTTACAGTGGACGAGAAGCTGGATATGAGTCAACAGTATGCCCTTGTTGCCAAGAAGGCTAATGGCATTTTGGGCTGTATAAGTAGGGGCATTGCCAGCAGATCGAGGGACGTGATCGATCCCCTCTATTCGGCATTGGTGAGGCGTCATGTGGAGTACTGTGTCCAGTTTTGGGCACCCCACTACAGGAAGGATGTGGAAAAATTGGAAAGAGTCCAGCAGAGGGCAACAAAAATGATGAGGGGACTGGAACACATGACTTATGAGGAGAGGCTGAGGGAACTGGGATTGTTTAGTCTACAGAAGAGACGAATGAGGGGGAATTTGATACCTGCTTTCAACTCCCTGAAAGCGGCTTCCAAAGAGGATGGATCTAGACTGTTCTCAGTGCTAGCAGATGACAGAACGAGGAGTAATGGTCTCAAGTTGCAGTGGGGGAGGTTTAGGCTGGATATTAGGAAAAACTTTTTCACTAGGAGGGTGGTGAAACACTGGAATGGGTTACCTAGGGAGGTGGTGGAATCTCCTTCCTTAGAGGTTTTTAAGGTCAGGCTTGACAAAGCCCTGGCTGGGATGATATAGTTGGGGATTGGTTCTGTTTTGAGCAGGGGGTTGGACTAGATGACCTCCTGAGGTCCCTTCCAACCCTAATATTCTATGATTCTATGATCTCCATTGGTCACTCACCATTCAGCCAGGTCACTGAGATCTCTGTCCGGATGCGCTCCTCAAGGTTTCCTGTTGCTCTGGAGATGATGGGCTGCGTCCCCAGGAAGTTGCTGACAGTGGCAGCATACAGGACACCATCTAGAGGAAGGTCCAAGATGTGACAGGTGTGAAAGACACAGAGGACCAATGTGCAATGCAGGAAAAGAGATGGGGGAGGGGAAAGGAGTACACCGTGGCCAGGCTGTAATGCAGAGCTGTGCCTGAACCTATAAGGAAAATGCGGCTAATCGGGCTTTGATGTAACATCTGGATGGCAAGGAGAGGCTGGATTTTACTCCATTTTCCACCCAGGTTCATCAGCAGCTGGTTTAGAATGCTAGTGGCTACCACTTGTGGCCTCGGTGCTAACCCAGTCACATGGCACCCTTCTCCAGTTGGAGATGGAAGGGAATCTTCCTAACCAAGTCAGCCACTGCACTCTGCCTGGCTCCCCATGGCTCAAGCACGGGCAAGACGAGGACCAGGTTTGGGAGATTCTAGGTCATGGGGACACACTGGGCCTTGGTAGCCTCAGTCTGGAATGCTCAGGTCAGTGTATTTAAAAAGCGTTCACTTTCAAACACTAAATGGCTCAAGGTGGTGCAGACCTCATGTGGTCTGCGCCAGCTCCTGGACTGGGCAGCAGCAGATGCCGCTCTGTGATATGCGCTATGTAATTTGTATCCCTCTCCAGCTCCGGGTCGGGACATGGATTGTGGCGTTTTACACATAGGTCACCGGTTCCATTCAGAGATAGATAGTAATCCCAGGAAGTCATTGCCCCCATGTGGTGACTCTGGGGAATGGAGGGCTGGTGCTTCTGTCCAGTTCCTAATAGACAGATGTCCACATTGCAACTGTAACTAACCGGCCCTGCAAGCAGTCTCCGCAGAGGAGGCCAAGGACTGAAATCCCTTTACACCTGGATGGTGAGGGAAGCTTGTTCACTTGCTGCTGCTACCCCCAACATGCTTCTTCCTTCCAGAGCCACAGTCTTGCTCCTTGCACTGAGTTCCAGACCAAACCAAAATGCCGCTGACACTGTGACAAACGTACCGACCATTACGGCTGCTGACTGTTGCGTAGGCTCAAAGGGGCATTTCCCCCGGCCACTTTCCTGCCGCTCCACACTGCTGAAATTGGCCACTTTCTGCAATAAAAGCAGAGAAAGTTCAGCCACCCCATTTGGGTTTGGGGAGGGGTTAACAGACACCACCCCCCTGCAGGCTGTCTGGGGTGGGACAGGCTGATGTTAAGCTGGACTGTGTGGACTCTCAATGGTGGAAGCCCCAGGACTTGTCCCCTCCCTTGTTTAACTTGTTACTGCAGCCAAGAGAGCATTTATTTTTTGCTGCAGTACTTCGTTACGAAGGCCGTTAACCACTCACTGGAGGCCCCAATCCTTCCCTGGGTTCCTGCCTTACTACCACCCCACTCAGGACTAGAAATTTAATATATAGAGGGAATGTTCTGTGGTTAAAACACTGCCTGGGGCCTCAGGAGGGTTCAACCCCTGGTTCTGACACAGACTCCTGGCATGACCTTGGGCAACTCACTTCTCCTTCTGCAAAATGGGGATACTACTTCCATAGCTCACCAAGAGGCTGAGGGTGTATTCCTTATGGCCTCTGAAAGCTCAAACCAGGGTGATGAAGCCACAGAAAAGCCTCTCATTAGCTTTAGGTTCATCCTTCCTGATCTCTGCCCGTTTCCCCAAGCAGGCAGCACTGGACTCTTCTCCTGGCCCATTCAACCCTCCCTTTACTCCCTCCCCCTTCCCCAACAGGCACTGAGCCCTTACAATGAAGCCACACTGTGGATCAAAAGCAAAGGTCCCGCAGGTGTAGAGGTGGCTCTCATCAGCAAACTCCAGAATGCGGATGTAATTATGACACTCTGCCTGCAGGGACAGAGCAAACAGTCATGACACAGGCACTGTGAAAAGCACAACCAGCCACTGATGTCAAGGATTGAGTGCAAGAGGAGAGGAGCGCATAGACGCCGACTCCGTGGATGCTCTGGGGCTGGAGCATCCAAGGGGAAAAATTAGTGGGTGCTCTTCATGCACCAGCAGCCAAGGTCCCCACGCCCCCCCCCACCTCCTCCTCCGCCTCCTCCCAGCTCCTCCCTCCCTCCCAGAGCTTGCCGCCACCAAACAGCTGTAGCAAACACTGTGAGGGAGTGGGGAGGAGCAGGAACGTGGTGGGGATTTGGGGAAGGAGTCGAATAGGGGCAGGGAGGGGGCGGGGACAGGGTTGGAATGGGGGCGGAGACTTTGGGGAAGGGGGTGGAATGGGGGCGGGAGAGGGTGGGGCAGGGGTGGAGTTGGGCAGGGCCGGGGGCATCAAGCACCCAACGGCGCCAGAAGAAGTCGGCGCCTATGGAGGAGCAGACCCCTCTTACTCAGGTAAGTAGTAATTGCAGGGAAGGCCCTCACAGCCATTTCAGTAGGTGACATCACTACTCAATTCCAAGCAGTAACTGACAACATGCTGGGAACACTGTGTGAATGTGTCATGCCCACGAGTATGCCCGACTTTTCAGCCAGCAGAGCCAGAAGAAGCACCTAAGAGAATCTTTACCATGAAGGACAGACCACGAAATCATAGAAATGCAGGGCTGGAAGGGACCTTGAGAAGTCATGAAGTTCTATCCCCTGCACTGAGGCAGAACCAAGTAAACCTAGAACATCCCTGACAGGTGTCTGGCCAACCTATTCTTAGAAACCTCCAGTGATGGAGATTCCACAACTCAGACTCAAAGGTTAGAAGGAACCATCATGATCATGTAATCTGACCTCCTGCACATCACAGGCCACAGAACTCCACCCTCCCATTCCTGTAATAGATCCTTCTTCACCTTTCCCCGAGTTACTGAAGTCCTCAAATTGTGGTTTAAAGATTTCAAATTACAGAGAATCCACCTCCATTGGAAGCCTGTTCCAGAGCTTAACTACCTTTATCGTTAGAAAGTTTTTCCTAATACAGTAGAACACTGTTTAACCATCTTTCTGTATTAACTGAACCGAGCCCCTCCGCTGGGGCTTGACAGCACAAGCCCCGCCCATTCTCCTGATTATCCAAATTTTTGATTATGCGATCGGGCCCTGGTCCCAAGTAGATCGGATAAATGGGGTTCCCCTGTACCAAACTGAAAACTCCCTTGTTGCAGATTAAGCCGTTTACTTCTTGTCCTACCTTCAGTGGACATGGAGAGCAATTGATCACTGTCCTCTTTACAACAGCCCTTAACATAAGAACAGCCATACTGGGTCAGACCAATGGTCCTTCTAGCCCAGTATCCTGTCTTCCAACAGTGGCCAATGCCAGGTGCTTCAGAGGGAATGAACAGAACAGGTAATCATCAAGTCATCCATCCCTTGTCACCCATTCCTAGCTTCTGGCAAACAGAGGGTAGGGACACTTCAGACCATGGTTTTGCATCCCTGCCACATTGGCTAATAGCCATTGATGGGCCTATCCTCCATGACCTTATCTAGTTCTTTTTTGAACCCTGTTATAGTCTTGGCCTTCACAACATCGTCTGGCAAGGAGTTCTACAGATTGACTGTGCGTTGTGTGAAGAAATACTTCCTTTTGTTTGTTTTAAACCTGCTGCCTATTAATTTCATTGGGTGACCCCTAGTTCTTGTGTCGTGAGGAGTAAATAACACTTTCTTATTTATTTTCTCCACACCAGTCATGGCTTTATAGGTTTCAGAGTAGCAGCCGTGTTAGCCTGTATTCACAAAAAGAAAAGGAGTACTTGTGGCACCTTAGAGACTAACCAATTTATTTGAGCATAAACTTTTGTGAACTACAGCTCACTTCATCGGATGCATAAAGTGGAAAATACAGTGAGGAGATTTATATACACACAGATCATGAAAAAATGGGTGTTGGCACAGTTGGCAACGGGCTTTGTTGCAAGGATAGGTTCCTGGGTTAGTGGTTCTGTTGTGTGGTTGCTGGTGAGTATTTGCTTCAGGTTGGGGGGCTGTCTTTTCCAATTCCAATATATCTTTAATTGAGGTGGGGTGACCAGATATGCACACAGTAGTCAATATGTGGGTGTACCATGGATTTATATAGAGGCAATATGATATTTTCTGTCTTATATTTATCCCATTCCTAATGATTCCCAACATTCTGTTCGCTTTTTTGACTGTCACTGCACATTGAGTGGATGTTTTCAGAGAACTATCCACAATGATTCCAAGATCTCTTTCTTGAGTGCTACCAGCTAATTTAGACTCCCATCATTTTATATGTATAGTTGGGATTATGTTTTCCAATGTGCATTACTTTGCATTTATTAACACTGAATTTCATCTGCCATTTTGTTGCCCAGTCACCCAGTTTTGTGAGATTCCTTTTTAATTCTTCGCAGTCTGCTTTGAACTTAACTATCCTGAGTAGTTTTGTATCATCTGCAAATTTGGCCACCTCACTGTTATCACCCTTTTTCCTGATCATTTATGAACATGTTGAATAGCACTGGTCCCAGTACAGATCCCTGGGGGACACCACTATTTACCTCTCTCCATTCTGAAAACTGACCATTTATTCCTACGCTTTGTTTCCTGTCTTTTAATCAGTTACTGATCCATGAGAGGACCTTCCCTCTTATCCCATGACTGCTTACTTTGCTTAAGAGCCTTTGGTGAGGTCAAAGGCTTTCTGAAAATCTAAGTACACTATATCCACTGGATCCTCCTTGTCCACATGCTTGTAGATTGGTGAGGCAGGAGGGGGGAGGGATAGCTCAGTGGTTTGAGCATTGGCCTGCTAAACCCAGGGTTGAGAGTTCTAATCCTTGAGGGGCCATTTAGGGGTCTGGGGCAAAAACTGGGGATTGGTCCTGCTTTTAGCACAGGGTTGAACTAGACGACTTCCTGAGGTCCCTTCCAACCCTGATATTCTATGATTCTATGACTTCCCTTTAAAAAAAAACCATGCTGACTGTTGCCCAACAAATTGTGTTCATCTATGTGTCTTGACAATTCTGTTCTTTACTACAGTTTCAACCAATTTGCCTGGTAATGAAGTTAGGCTTACTGGTCTGCAATTGCCAGGATTGCGTCTGGAATCTTTTTTCAAATTGGCGTCATATTAGCTATCCTTTAGCCATCCGATACAGAAGCTGATTTAAATCCTGGGTGAGAGTAAATAAAGAAGAAATTCTGCCCTGTTTTGCTACAACAGGATCCTTTGATCCCTGGTCATGCACTATCCAATGAACTGCCTGGGGCAGGGATGGGGTGGGCCCGCCAGGATCTCTGCACAGCATAGACCACACCGCTGGTTCCCAGACCCAAAGCCTAATAAACATTTACCGTCCTCAAGGCCCAGTTCTAAGCCAAATCACCCCACGCCCTGTTCTAAGCCAAATAGACCATGCAACAGCTCTCAAGGCTCCTGTAGCCCTAGGGCTCAAAAAGCAGGTGGGATTGGCTGGGAAAGCTTGGGGCCTGAGGGGCAGGGCAGAGAGACTATCATAAAAGAAATATTTCCATGGTACAAGGGACAGCCAGCACCTGCTAGCAATAATGTTTTTAAAACTTTAGAAAATGGTACCAGGGTTGAAGTGCAGCAAGACCAGAGGTTTATTATTATTTAAAAAAAGTGTCCTACTAGAGACAGATTGAAGCATATGTACAGGAGGAAATGCAAATGCCCAGGGTAAATTCCTCTGCTTCTTTCCTTTTGTGCTAATAAAAGTAATCAGAAATAAAACAGAAGTAGGGAGAGGGACAGAGAAATTAAATGAGAAAAACATAATTGAATCCAACTCACCAAATGGAGTCCTAGATGCTTGCATCCCCGTCCCATCCTACCTTCCTCTTCTCCCTACAACTGTTGGTTAAACTCACTTGCTAGGTCTGGTCTTAAAATGTAGCTCCCAATCCTGCCAACAGCTACATGAGTATGTCATAGATTTGCTACTGCAGAGCGGCTCCTCATGGTGAGACCCAGCTTTGCAGCCCCACATCCTCACTCTCCACCTTACGACTTTGTGGTCTGTGACTTGGCCCAGCAACCTGGTCAGGCTAAGCATCCCACTAGAAAAATTAGTGATTTCTTTTGACTGAGGTGGTAAATCAAAGACCCAGAAACTCTGAGATACTTCCCACAGTGATGTTGGAGACCCCAGGGCATGGCCACTAGTTAAGTCAAGGGGATGGAAGGCCATAAGGCTCGAGGAAGTCTCCCTGCTGTAGGCCTTAGGACTTCTTTTCAACCCCCCTTAATAGAAGCCAGGCCTGGCTGGTTTGAGTAAGCTCTTTTGCTTTTAAAATAATGTTGCAGCCGCAGATAATGCCTCATAGTGTAAGGTTTGCTGACGCCAAGTTAAAGATAACAGGAGAGACAGCTACAAGGCCAGACAGGATGTGCTGGTTGTTTAAGTTGCTAGGAATGCTTGTTAGAGGTTGCAGGAAATAAACATTGTTGTAACCCATATAAGGAAGGCAGAGCATTTGTGCAAAGCTTTGATTGGCTGATGTGTAGTGTAGTAGCATTAAGGAAGATAAAAGTGTGTGTAATGACCTGCTCTGATGTGCAGGATTTGAGATTCTATTCTCCCTGTACCTTGTTTGCGGCTGCAAATAAACTTTTTCTGCTTCTCCACCCTGTTGTGTTTATTGGGTGACGCTCACCGGGCAATGAACCCCTGCTGTTGTTTGCCTCTGGGCACTGGGTGCCGGCAACAGTGAGAGAACAGGCTTTGACCAGGTGCAAGACACTATTTTTCAAATCAAATTATGAACGTCTGAAAACGTGCCACTGACATTTGTTTGGAAGGAAATCGCAGGCACACAGACACTATGGCGGTGGGCACCTCATCCAGCCTGAGCACTGAAATTTGCTGCTATTGCCCTCAAAATGCGTCTGGCTGAACCAAAATTTAAAGGCAGGAGCATCAATAAAATTCTTACTACCACAGCAGAGCTGCTGGGCTTACCTCTAACACTCCTTCTCCCAGACCAGATTGACATGTAGAAAGTGGAGGTCTGGCAGCAACCCAGCTCCTCCTATTCACAGTCAGATTCAGACAGCGTCTAGGGGCTTGACTGTCTCAGAACACAAGGCTCACCTGACCAGAACAGGGATGCATGAAGCCTGGTCACTCATCTGACAGGAGCTAGCACCAGGTGCTTCAGAGGAAGGTAGGAGCACCCCCCAGCCCCCGCAGACAATAAAGGGCTACCTGCCAGAAGGTAAGCTGTTGGTTATACATAAAGCAGGAGGGTCTGTCCCTTGCACATGTTTATCCTATTAAATGTAAGTGGACCATCTGTTTATCAGAGAAACATTCCACCTCTCTCTGAATCCTGAAAAGCTCTCAACTCCATGATACGCTATGGCAAGGGGAGTCCATAGATTTATTGGGCACTGTGTGTAAAAAATTTCCTATGATCTGTTTTAAATTGGTTTCCTTTCAATTTCATTGACTGCTTCTTTGTCTGTAGTGGTAGAGGATAAACACGATTCTCTATCTACCACTCATCTAGACAGTGATTTATTTGCATGACAGTAGCACCCACAATGTGCTAGGTGCTTTCCCAAAGTACAGAGTAAAGTCCCTGCCCTAAAGAACTCACAAAACCTCTCATGTCCTCTCTCACTAGCCTTCTCTACTAATTAAACATAGTCCTAATCCTTTTACTATCTCCTCACATGGAAGTCTTTCTACATCCTAATCATTTACCAACCATTCCCCCAAACATCCTCTACGTCTTTGTTTAACTCCCCTCCAACCCTCCCCCACCCCTTTTTATATACAGGGTGAACAGAACTGATTCTGATAACCCAGGTGAGGGTATGCCATTTATTCCTATCATGGCATTACAACATTCTGGGTATCCTTTGCACCCCAGTCCTTATATATCCTGCCATACAAATAATACATAATAAAAACAAGCGAAGGTATTACGAGGTTACCAAATGTACTCAACTGAGATTAGGGTTCCATTGTTCTGGGTGCTGTACATGCCCCTGAAAAGAGACAACCGCTGCCTGAGAGCCTGAAGCCTAAACAGGAGACAGATATGGAAGGTGAAACAGGCATAGAGAAGTAAAGTGACTTAACCAAAGTCACTTGGCAGGTAAATGGCAGAGCCCAGGTTTCTTGACTCCCAGTCCCATGCCCATCCACTAGATTAGGTTACCTCCTCTGACATTTATCAGGGAGAAAGAACTGATTCAAGGCTGAAAAACCAGAAAGGACTAGAGAGGCTGAGGGCACGTATAATGCCAAGGTCTCAGAGATCTTTACTGAGTGCTTGGCCCCTCACTACAGCCAGAGAGGACTGCCCTCAGAACAGAGAGGATTGTGACAGGCAGAGTTTATTGCTGGTGCTGGAAAAGATCAAAACCCTCAAAGGAATGAAGCCCAAAGAGCACTAATGCAGTAAGCCCGGTCCCGTTGATGACGGACATTCGATTGGCAAGCCAGGAGCATATGAAAATGGGCTCATAATGGAAACTGCTTTGTGACTTGAGTTTACCAAGCACCATCAGACCTGGGAACTTTACTTCTATGCAGCTGAAAGCCTAAACTGATTATTTTTGCATGAAATCAGTGCCCAGGATGAGCAGGAAAGGGGGCCAGGGGAAAGTGCAATCCACCGGCACTCCCCCAAGGAATGCACCTCACACATATAGGATGGAGAACCATATTTCAGGAATCAGTGACTCTGAAAAGACCTTGTGGATTATGATGGAAATCAGATGAACATGAGCTCCCCATGTCATGTGGTAGCTCAGCGAGCAAATATGATTCTTGGATGTATGAACAGAGGAACATCGAGTAGGAGCTGGGAGGTGATCTTACCCATATATACAGTATTAGTGAGACTATTGCTGGTTACAGTTTTGGTTCCTGAAAAGGCAGTTGACAACTGAAAAGGAGAGCTACAAGAATGATTCAAAGTCTGAAAAACCTGCCTTATAGTGAGAGATTGAAGAAGCTCAATCTGTTTAGTTTAACAAACAGGGCTAAAAGATCATCTGATCACTGTCTACAAGCACCTACAGGGGGAGATGATTTCTGATGGTAGACTGCTTCTTAAAACTAGTAGATAAAGGCAGAACAATATCCAGTCAACAGCTGGAAGCTGAAGCTAGACAAATTCAGACTAGAAATAAGGTGTAATTTTCAACAGTGAGGATAATTAAACATTGGAACAATTTACCTGGGGACAGTGCATTTTCTGTCACCTGTCAGTTGAAGGTTGTATAACCAAAGCCAAAAAGGGATTTTAGGTATACTGCCTCTGCATTGGTCAGTGACCAATCTTCTGGCAGTAATCTCAGGGGAGAGGCGTGACATTACATCCCATGTTCTTTATGGAAATATGGTTATGATATGAATATGGTATAACTGAGATATACTTTATGTAAGATGGGTCTTGTAAGATGTCACTGGAAAAGTTTTAATTTACCAAATGTGTTTATCCAATTTGTTTGCATGTATCATTTTTGTATCTGATGCTGGGAATATTGACAATGTCTCTGTATTTCAAATGTGCTACACTGGATGTGGCCAAACAATGTTAGTGGTTTATTGAAGAAATGTACAGAAGCATAAGAATTATCCCAGGAACTGTCTGCAATAGAAACCTCTCTGCGATAGCCCTACACAATGGGAACTGTTTGACCCAGGTCACAGCAAAAAAGCTTTCCAGCAGGTGGGGGGGGGGGGGGGGGGGGGGGGGCGGGAAAGAGATATAAAAGAGGGACAATGACAACGTGAGGGGTCCTCACTCGCCCTACAACAACACACCTGAAATCACCTGAGGAACAAAGACTGAACTGTGAGAAGTGATGGTCCCAGGCTAAAATCTTTAGCCTGTGTAAGAAAACCTGGGAAAGCCAAGGCAACTTGGGCCTTAAGAATCTGTCAGCCTGTTTATCACTCAGGGTGGGAATTTGTTAATTTGTAACCTACCTATTGAGTATGTTAAGTTCAGTCTCCGGCTTTTGTTTATTTACTAAGGCAATCTGCTTTGTTCTGTTTGTTGAATCACTTAAAATTCACCTTTTGTCATTAATAAACGTATTTCTTGTTTATAATAAAACCCAGTTTGTAATTTCTAACTGGGGGGCAAGAAGTCGTGCATCTCCCTCTTCTCATTGTGGAAGAGGGTGAATTTTATGAGCTTGCGCTGTATAGATATTTCTATACAGTGCAAGACAGTAGTATTTTGGGTTTATCTTCCAAAAGGGGTAGGCACATGAGTGCTGGGGGAGCCCTCTCACACAGAGCTGACTTCAGTCTGTGTCTGCAGTGGGGTGTGGCCCTACCTGCGTGTGTGCTGCAAGAGGCCAGAGAGCCTAATTCAGCAAAGCAGTGAGAGGGAACCCAGGCTACTTAAGCAGGAGAGACTCAGTGAACTCCCAGTACATCAGGTGGCATCCCAGAAGGGGGGTCCAACCCATCACACTGTAGTCTAACTTAAGATGTCTCTCCCTAAAAGATGCTATTGGTTAAACACAAATTCTGGGCTTGATGCAAGAATCACTTGATGAAATTCTCTAGCCTGTGTTAGTAACTAGGTCAGACTAGATCATAATGGTGTCCCACCTCCCCACCCGGCCATCCCCAGGGGCATTAAAATCTATTAAATCAAGAGGCCATCATTGTGAGGGCTTGAATCCAGGGGAGGAAAGCGTCACTTGGCAGTACACCATATCAGCGCTCCCAATCTGCCATCACTGTGCTCCAGAAACTCTGCGCTCATTTTTTTTTTTTAAAGCAAGTCTCTAGCCCTATATGGACTACCCCATTCATCTCAGTGAGGTATTCACTCAAGGAATCGTCACTGGGTATCGAAGTGCCTGTATTGTGACTGCCACTGCTAATCAGACTATGGAAGGAAGAGAGGGACAACCAGTTTATAATCATCTGCACAGTCTTCTCTAAGTTGTTTCTCATTTTTATGCCACGAATGGGTGTTGCTGGAAAGATACCACCACTTCCTTTTTTCCCCAGTCAAGACAATGCCAAGCAGAGCCCAGCAGGACACAGCATGGCATCTGATCCCCACTGAGGGTAGAGTCAAGTGCATAGCACTTGGCAGAATACACCACTGCCTCTCCTCTCCACAACTCAATCTCTGCATAAAATTATTTAGAGGTAAGAAATGGAAAGGAACAGCCCATTTTCACCAGCCAGTGGGGATTCCCTGCCATTTAGAGAGGATGGACACTGAGGACATGTCTACACTACAGCCCTAAGTCGACCTAGGTCAGTAATTACTGTGGTGGCTGATGTCCACGCTACCCTCCTTCTGTCAGCGGTGCACGTCCTCACCAGGAGCACTTCCACCAACTGCAGCGGGGGCGGGGTCTGAGAGCCAGGCTCTCAGCATTGTGCAGCTCCCCGGCCAGGAGTCCAGTTGTCCCCCCGGGCTCTCAGCTCCCTGCTCTGGCGGGTGCCCAGGCTTCTCAGCTCCCATCAGCAGGAGCACGGCTGTAGTATGTACACTGACATCTTTAGGTCACCATAAGCTGCCTTACATCGACCTAACTGTGTCATGTAGAGCAGGCCTGACTGAACAGAACAAGAGCAAGTCCCAGCGACATGGGCTATGCAGACACCAGCTGGCTGAGATCACACTATCTTGTGTTGGTCTTTGCAGGAACAAGCACAGCCAGATTGGATCAGTGCAGAGGACTAGCACACCTAGTCTCCTGTCTCGGGTGGTCAGGCCCAGCCACTTCCGATGAAAGAGCAAAATAACCGGCACCTCGGGAAAGCTTCTCCCGTGGAGGATAGCTGTTAGGGAGTGGCAGGCTCCTGCCTTGAAGCAGGAGAGGAACAGCCTTAGCCTTTCCAGTTTTTACTCTCCCTATCGTGGCTTTGGATGTTCGCATTTTCCAGTGAATCAACCTACACTTCAGGAGGATCTAAGCTCCTCCACAGGTGACCCCTCAGCTTGGAGGGTGGAGATGATGGGGGCTGGGACGTTGGCTCCTTCGTTGCAGCAGGAGGGAAGGGTGTGGGGGTGCAGATGTGGAAAGGTCCAAAGAATCTCACTGAGAACAATTGTGGCTTTAATGTTGTTGCTCCCCAACAAACAGCAGCTTTGTGCAGGGCTCTGCATTGCCCACAAAGGCGCCTGTGTTCATGATTTTGAAGGAAAATGCTGGCCAGGCAGCAGCTTCCTGCAGCTCCTCCACCCTGGCCAAGCAGGGAGCAAGGATTTCAGAGAGATACAGACAGCTTGTACCAAAGGCACAGGGATAGGCACAGAGGGAAGTAGGAGCAGAAGAACCGGTCCCAACTCCCACAGGTATTGAGTGGATCAATGTTCTAACTGAGCAGCATTAGGGATGAGTTCCACTGTGCCCAGGGATGGGCAAGCAGAGATTCAGAAAGTTTAAGGCCAGAAGGGACCATCCAATCATATAGTTTGACCTCAGGTATACACAGGCCATAGAATTTCTCCCAGTCACCCCTGTACAGAACCAATAACTTGTTTTTAACTACGGCTCCTTCCAGAAAGGGGTCCGGTTGTGATGTGAAGACTTCAGAGATGGAGAATCCATCACTTCCCTTGGGAGTCTGTTCCTGAGGTTAATCACCCTCACTGTTAAAAACTAGTGCCTCAAATGTGATCCCTTGAACGTGTCTGGTTTCAGCTCCAGGCACTGGTTCTTGTTCTGCCTCTTCCCACAAGATTAAAGAGCCCTTTTGTGCCCTGTGACAGGCCTCATATACTGTAATAAGTCACCTCTCAATTTTCTTTCTGATAAACAAAATGGATTGAGCTCTTTAAGTCTCTCACCACAAGACATCTTTTCCAGGGCTCAAATAAGCTGTGTGAATCCTTTCTGCTTCTTCAACATCCTTTAAAAACCATGAACACCAGAACTAGATATAGTGCTCTAGCGTCTGTCTCACCAATGCCATACACAGAAGTAAAATCTCCTCCTCACTCCTCCCTTTTTAGACATCCTGGGATCACATTAGCCTTTTTGGCCAGAGCATCACACAGGGAGCTCACGTTCCACTGCTTGTCTGCTATGACCCCCAATTCCTTTTCATGTCATGGCTTCCCAAGATACCGTTGCCCATTCTGTAGGTAGGGCCTATATTCTTTGAGATTCACAAAAGGGGCGTAGGTGTTGTAACTGAGTGTTGCAACGCCTAACTTTAGGTGCCCTGCCACCCACTGGAATTCACAACCCCCAGCTTCACACCGAGGCTACGTACACAATGCATGGGGAGAGTCAGGCTTCTAAAAGAGAGGTTAACAGAAACCAGCAGGCTCAGCGAGGAGATGCCTCAGCTGGCCAGGAGCGAAATGCCAAGGACAATGCCTAAGCCCTGTCTCTCACCAGTAGGTAAGATGCCTCCCACCACTCAGAATTCAACAATGAACCCTCTCCTTGAGCCAGGCACCTGAGCCAGGAGGTGGTGGTGCCCCCCACCCCTTATGCTTAAAAGCCCAGTAGTTGGCGCATTCCCCTGGAATGGGGGAGAACCAGATTCAAACATCCATTCTGCCTCCTTCAGAACAGGGACTTGAACCCACGTCTCCCACGCCCCAGGAGAGGGTCCTAACCACTGGGCTAGAGTGTCAGTCTCATTCCCGCAGGGTATGTCTACACAGCAACTAGACACCTGCAGCTGCCCTGTATCAGCTGACTCAGGCTTCCAGGGCTTGGGCTGGGGCTGTTCCACTGCTGTGTAGATGTCTGGGCAACTCTAGGACTCTGAGAAGTGGGAGAGCCACGGCTCTAGCCCAAGTCCAGAAGTCTACACAGCCATGAAACAGACCCGCGAGCCCGAGTCAGCTGGCACTGGCCAGCCGCAGGTTTTTCTTTGCTGTGTAGACATACTTAAATATTTATGGGGCCACTGATGGTATTTCAAACAAATTGGGACAGCTTCAACAGGAGAAAGAGACCCACCCCAGAATATCTCATAGATGGGTGTAAGAGGGAGAAGAGAGGAGAACCAGCACCACCACAGTCTTTGTGGCAGTTAGGTGTGCTCAGAGCATGCCTACCAGATCAGGACCCACAGATGAGCTAGATGGGGGAATGCCTTGTTTGTGAATTCCACTGGGCTTCTGTCAAACATACAGCTAAGGGTAGCATAAAATCCCTCCTTTACCTGTAAGGGGTTAAGAAGCTCAAATAACCTGGTTGGCACTTGACCAAAAGGACCAATAAGGGAAGAAGATCCTTTCAAACCGAGGGGGGCGGGGGCTGTTTGTGCTTCTTTGTTGTTTTCTCTGGGACAGAGTGGGACCAGGGCAGGAAAAACCATCTCCTAAAGCCCTACCTGAAATAAGCATCTAGATTACAAAAATTGTAAGTAAAGCAAGGAAATGCATTAGTTGATCTTTTGTTTTAGCTTGTGAATTTTCCCTATGCTAAGAGGGAGGTTTATTCCTGTTTTTTGTAACTTTACAGTTTTGCCTAGAGGGGAATCCGCTGTTTTAAATCTGATTACCCTGTACAATTATCTTCCATCCTGATTTTACAGGAGGTGCTTCTTTTACTTTTTCTTTATAATAAAGTTCTGTTTTTAAACCTGATTGGTTTTTAGCGTCCTAAAAATCCAAAGATCTGGTCTGTGCTCACCTTGTTTACTTATTTGGTTGGTATATTAGTCTCAAGCCTCCCCAGGAAAGGGAGTGAAAGGGTTTGGGGGGGATATTCTGGGGAAACAGGAACTTCAAGTGGTCCTTTTCCTGAATCTCTAACTCACTTGGTGGTGGCAGTGATACCGTCCAAGGACAAGGAAGAATTTGTGTCTTGGGGACGTTTTCAACCTAAGCTGGTAGAATTAAATTTAGGGGGGTTTTCATGCGGATCCCTATATCTGTACCCCAGAGCTCAGAGTGGGGAGGGAAGCTTGACAGCTTCCATGTGAGGGAGGCACCTAGCAGCTTGGAAGCATAAGGACTTGCCCACTGACAGAAATGTAAGTGCCTCTGGGACTTTACTGGTGGAAACTCAGGCGCCTTGTGACTTCAGGCACCTGCAGAGTCAGGCAGCAGTTGAGTGGTGGTTTTGTGGATGTCAGTTGTGCCCAAATGTTGGCCTTAAGCACTGATGAATAGGTTACTTACCCTATGGTACCTTGCGTTCTTTGAGGTGTTTTGTCCTTATAAGCACTCCATCATAGCGAGTGTTCGCTCTCAACTGGAGAATGCAAAGCAGTGTCTGCAGGCCCTGCACAGAGCAGCACCTCATGCCTCCAAATGAGGGCATATAAGGAGGTGCCACTATGCCGCTTCACAGTTGAGAAGGAACCGAGCTCCACGGGGAAGGAGGTGAAGCACCCAGAGGGACAAAACATCTTGAAGAACTCAAATTACTGTAAGGTAAGTAACCTCTCCTTTGAGTATACATGCTTATGGGTGCTCCACCATGGGAGACTCCCAATCAGCAACTCAGTGAGTAGGTGGGTGCTGAGGAGGCAAGTCCAAGACAGCTCAGAGGACTGCATCTCCAAAGGGAGTATCATCCCTGGAAGCAGGTAAGCTGGCATAATGGTGGGCAAAGGTCTGGATGGAAGAAAAAGTTGCAGTCCTTCAATTTTCTGTTATGGGAACATCCTTCAGTAGAGCTACAGATGTGGACTGAGTATTAGTGGAGTGTGCTGTCACACTCTGAGGGGTTGCATCCCTGCAGAGTCATAGCAGGTTAAGATGCACTCTGAAACTCACTTCAGCAGTCTGAGTGGAAATGGGTTGACTCTTCATCCTCTCCGCAAATGATACAAGTAGCCTTGAAGAGGCCTGGAAGGTCTTAATCCCATCAAGGTAGAAGGTGAGGGCCCTTCTGACATCAAGTGTACGTAGGGTGGTCTTCTCCCTGTAAACATGAGGCTTTGGATAGAATACTGGGAGGCAAATCTCTTGATCAATGTAGTATTTCAAAGAGAACTTTGGGAGGAAGCAAAGATGGATACGATGGGTCAGGCCGAATGGGAGAGCTTGAAGTGATGACTATCAGAAGGAAGTCTTGAGTGAGAGGTGGAGGAAAGAGCAATGGAGGTTTCCCTAGGACCCTGAGAACCAAGATAAGTGTTGTGAGTAGTAGGTTTCCTGCTAAACAGCTGAACTGACTGGACCTCATCAGAACAGGTTAGCTCCATGCAGAGACCCATCTAGGAATCATGCTCTCAAGTTCCAGGATAAGGAATTGGGATGGATCAGAGTCTGAGTTCTGTAACAGGAAATCCTTCCTGAGAGGAAGTCGGAGAGGCATTGCCACAGAGAGGTGGAGGAGGTTTGAGTACCACACTTGCTCTTGGCCATGATGAGGATATCCCTGGCTGTTTCCTGACACAGTTTGAGTAAGAGTAGCCAGTATAGGTACATATAGGTAGGGACACAGGTAAGGAGCAGGTATGAATTAAAGCAGTAATGCAAAAAAACCAACTGGTCTCAACCCTGTAAGACAATAGCTCAGCCAAACAGAGCTAAGGCTAAAGCCTTAGCATAGTAATTAACCCATAAATGAACTTGTATTACAAGATGTCACAAGATAAAATGATCCCACAGTATTCTTGCCAGCAAGTTAAAAAAGTATGAACTGGATGAATGGACTATAAGGTGGATAGAAAGCCGGCTAGATTGTCAGGCTCAATGGGTAGTGATCCACGGCTCGATGTCTAGTTGGCAGCTGGTAGCAAGCAGAGTGCCTCGGGGGTTGGTCCTGGGGCCAGTTTTGTTCAACATCTTTATTAATGATCTGGATGATGGGATGGATTGCACCCTCAGCAAGTTCGCAGATGACACTAAGCTGGGTGGAGAGGTAGATACACTGGAGGGTAGGGATAGGGTCCAGAGTGACCTAGACAAAGTGGAGGATTGGGCCAAAAGAAATTTGATGAGGTTCAACAAGGACAAATGCAAAGTCCTGCACTTAGGAAGGAAGAATCCCATGCACGGCTACAGGCTGGGGACCGACTGGCTAAACGGCAGTTCTGCAGAAAAGGAGCTCGGGATTACAGTGAACGAGAAGCCGGATATGAGTCAACAGTGTGCCTTGTTGCCAAGAAGGCCAACAGCACATTGGGCTGTATTAGTAGGAGCATTGCCAACAGATCGAGGGAAGTGGTTATTCCCCTCTGTTCAGCACTGGTAAGGCCACACCTGGAGTACTGCGTCCAGTTTCAGTCCCCCCGCTACAGAAGGGATGTGGACAAATTGAAGAGCCAAGTGGAAGGCAATGAAAACGATTAGGGGCCTGGGGCACATGACTTAGAAGGAGAGGCTGAGGGCACTGGGGTTATTTAGTCTGCAGAAGAGAAGAGTGAGGGGGGATTTGATAGCAGCCTTCAGCTGCCTGAAGGGGGGTTCCAAAGAGGATGGAGCTAGGCTATTCTCAGTGGTGGTAGACGACAGGACAAGGAGCAATGGTCTCAAGTTGCAGTAGGGGAGGTCTAGGTTGGATATTAGGAAACACTATTTCACTAGGAGGGTGGTGAAGCACTGAAATGGGTTACCTAGGGAGGTGGTGGACTCTCCATCCTTAGAGGTTTTTAAGGCCTGGCTTGACAAAGCCCTGGCTGGGATGATTTAGTTGGTGTTGGTCCTGCTTTGAGCAGGGGATTGGATTAGATGACCCCCTGAGGTCTCTTCCAACCCTAATATTCTATGGTTCTATGTTGTAAGTGTTGCTAAATTGCTGAGAGGTAACCAGAAGATGCCAGTTTGTACTAGCTTTAGATATTTTTAAGTTAGGAACATATGCGGATACCACAAGAATGCCATAGTAACTAACTGTACCCATGTCGATCCTAGGATATTAGAGAGAAAAGAGGTGGGTGAGGCAATATGTTTTATTGGACCAACTTCTGTTGGTGAGAGAAGTTTTTGAGCCACACACAGCTCTTCTCTGAAAGCTTGTCTCTCTCACCAACAGAAGTCAGTCCAATAAAAAAATATTACTTCACTGACCTTGTCTCTATAGTTACTAACTGACATATGCTAATAAGTTTGGGGTAATGGATTTAGTGACCTATGGAAGAAGGGCACCCCAACATTAGTAGGGTGAGGAAATACAAATAAGGAAAAAGAATGAAACCCCTACTGAATATGCAGTAGGTATGATGGGCATTAGCTAATCTATGATAAAAGGTGGCTCTTGGCCAGTACACTCCAGGGAGATTTCCTGGAACCTGCAAGGCCAAAGGACCACTCCTGGGTCATCTTACCCATTACAGGGCTTCCTCGCAAAAGAGGATGTGAGTATCCTTATTATAGTGCTGGACACTTTGTATTAGCTCAGTCTGTTTTGTTGGTTTGTAATGTTTGTCAATTGCTAATTGTGCTAATTAGACTGATAAACATATCATAGAACCATAGGGCTAGAAGGGACTGAAAGGGTCATCTAGTCTAACCTCCCGCTGAGACGCAGGATTTGCTGTGTCTGACCCATCCAAGGCAGATGGCTCTTTAGCCTCTTTTTGAAAACTTCCAGTGAAGGAGTTTCCACGACCTCCCTAGGCGTCTGTTCCTTTGATCATCTTTGTCACTTGCCTCTGGATCCTTTCCAGTTTCTCTATATCCTTTCTATACATTGGTAACCAAAACTGGACACCGTACACCAGCTGAGGCCTAACAAGTGCCGAGTAGAGTGGTACGATCACCTCCCGTGACTTGCATTCTATGCCTCTGTTAATACAACCTAAAATGGCATTTGCTTTTTTTTGCAACAGCATTGCATTGTTGACTCATGTTGAGGTTGTGATCCACCACAACTCCCAGATCCTTCTTAGCAGTGCTGCTGCCAAGCCAGTTATCCCCCCATTCTGTATTTGTGTACTTGGTTTTTCTCCTCTAAATGTAGCACCTTAGATTTGTCTTCGTTGAATTTCATTTTTTTGCCTCCAGCCCAGTATTCCAATTTATCAAGATCCCTTTGAATTTTAGCTGTTTTTCATGGTGTTGGCAACTCTCCCTAACTGTGTGTCATCTGCAGATCTGATCATGTTGACCACCTCCAAAATCTGTCTGAGTTAATTTGTTCCCAGGCAGGTAGGAAGTGGAATAGCTGATCTCCAAATGGCAGTTGGATGGATCGTTTATCACAGAACCTGGGAAGGTTGGTTGCTTGAGACCCTCAGAGATGTCAGAACTATTTCTTAGAGGAAGGCATGGATGATGACCTCAGAAAAGGGGACCAGCACTTTCTACAGCACTAGATCTCCTTATCTGAAAGTCCAAAGGTCTGGGAAAAGCCTGCTGTTGGTTATACTGGAATGGCTTAGATTAGTAGCGCTCAGACATCATAGCAAACTGTCTCTTTGTTTCAGGAACAAATTTCCAGAGACCATAAGGTAGCTCCCGAGTCCTTCAGAGTGTGGAGGGAGGCGTCTATGTCAGAGCTGAAGTGCTCGGATGCTTCAAAGGGAAGACCTTCAACCTCATTCTGCCCCTCTCTCGGGGGACTGGAAGACTGGAACCAGGATGCTGTTTGAATAACCACAGCAGTGGCTAGGGCTCTAGAAGCTGTATTCATGGCTTCTAGGAGGGAGATTTTGGCTACCAACTGACAGTCTGAAATAAGGACCTGAAATGGTTCATTCTCGTCCTGTGGCAGATGTTCAATACAATGCGTGAACTTGGAATGTGTGTTGAAGTCCTGTTTCACTAACATGGCTTGGTAGTTTGCCAACAAAATTGAAGAGCTGCTGAGAAGTAGCTTTTCCTAGACAGGAGGGTCTAAACATTTGGACTCCTTATCATAAGGAGAGGGTCTGGAATGGGCCTGTCTTTTCCTTTCATTAGCCACATCCACCACCAAGGAACTGGGAGTGAAAAAATAAATGCTCTGTTCCCTTGGCCAGAACACAGTACTTTTTATCTGCCCCTTATGGGCAAGCTGGATAGGGGCAGGTGTTTGTCAGACTGTGCAAGCAGGCAGTAACAGAGCGTCATTTACTGCAAGGACAATTTTTTCCCCGAGGGGTGATATTTAAAATGTCCAAGGAGCACTGAGACTCTCGGACATCCTCTAGTAGGATCTGGAGGGATTCTGCCAGGGAGTTTCATGAGACAGAGGAAAAGACGGGCTAGTGAAGGAGAAATAGAGCTCAAGAACAGGTTTGCAGAGTTGGAAAATGAAGAAGGGGCTCAGCAGGTGGTCACTGAAGGTGGAAGGGCAAGGAAGAAAAGAAGAGCGGCTAGTCCTATAGGAAAAGGGGAATAGTCAATGTAGACGACACCAAATATGAGCCCCAGGAGGATACAGGATGGGTTGAAGAGGATTACAAGAGAGAATAGGAATGGAAAGAACTTGCAGCCAGAGGAAACAGGATAGACTGGAGAATCACACCGTCACCAGGAAAAGGCAGGTCTATGTGATTGGGGACTCCTTACTGAGAAGCATGGGCAGGCCTGTAACCAGGGCTGATCCAGAGAATAGAAGGGTGTGCTGTCTTCCAGGTGCTAAGATACGACATATGGACCTGAGGTTGAAGAGGATCCTAAAGGGAGCGGGAAAGAATCCACTGATCGTCCTTCATGTGGGAACAAATGATACTGGTAGATTCTCGCTGGAACGTATCAAGGGAGACTATGCCAGGATGGGGAAGATGCTTAAGGAAATCGAGGCTCAGGTGATCTTCAGTGGGATTCTGCCTGTTCCTAGAGAAGGGCAACAAGATTATGACTATCAACAGATAGCTCAGGCAGTGGCGCTATAAAGAAGGCTTTGGGACGCTGGCCACTGGGAGCCATTTATGGACAGAGGACAGTTCTCTCGGGATGGACTTCATCTGAGTAGGGAAGGAAATAGACTTCTAGGATGGAGGCTGGCACAACTGATTAAGAGAGCTTTAAACTAGGAATTTGGGGGAGATGGTTGGGAGATGTCTAGGTAATCTCCACACTGGATTTTAACATTGAGAGGGAAGAAAACAAAGTAAGAAAGGATACAGCCGTGGGTAGGAGAATGGATATAGGGAGAAAGGGCAGTGTGGGTACCAGTCTAATAGGTCATAATGGCTGTAGAATGACCATGCCTAATTGGGTAAACAATGTGAGCGAGGCCAAACAGCAAAAATTAAGATGTTTGTACACCAATGCGAGGAGCCGAGCTAACAAAATGGAGGAACTAGAGCTACTGGTGCAGGAAGTGATATTATAGGGATAACAGAAACATGGTGGAATAGTAGTCATGACTGGACTACAGGTATTGAAGGCATTGTGCCGTTTAGGAAAGACAGAAATAAAGGCAAAGGTGTTGGAGTACCATTGTATATCAATGATGGAGGTAGAATGTAAAGAAATAAGAAGCGATGGAATGGATAAGACAGAGTCCGTCTGGGCAAAAATCACATTGGGGAAGAAAACTACTAGAGCCTCCCCTGGGATAGTGCTTGGGGTGTGCTATAGACCGCTGGGATCTAATTTGGATATGGATAGAACCCTCTTTAATGTTTTTAATGAAGTAAATACTAATGGAAACTGTGTGATCATGGGAGACTTTAACTTCCCAGATATAGGCTGGAGGACGAGTGCTAGTAATAATAGGGCTCAGATTTTCCTAGATGCGAGAGCTGATGGATTCCTTCATCAAGTAGTTGCTGAACCGACAAGAGGGGATGCCATTTTAGATTTGGTTTTGGTGAGTAGTGAGGACCTCACAGAAGAAATGGTTGTAGGGGACAACCTTGGTTCAAGTGATCATGAGCTAATTCAGTTCAAACTGAATGGAAGGATAAACAAAAATAAATCTGCGACTAGGGTTTTTAATTTCAAAAGGGCTAACTTTCAAAAACTAAGGAAATTAGTTAGGGAAGTGGATTGGACTGAAGAATTTATGGATCTAAAGGAGGAGGCGGCCTGGGATTACTTTAAGTAAAAGCTGCAGAAGCTATTGGAAGCCTGCATCCCAAGAAAAGGGAAAAAATTCATAGGCAGGAGTTGTAGACCAAGCTGGATGAGCAAGCATCTCAGAGAGGTGATTAAGAAAAAGCAGAAAGCATACAGGGAGTGGAAGATGGGAGGGATCAGCAAGGAAAGCTACCTTACTGAGGTCAGAACATGTAGGGATAAAGTGAGAAAGGCTAAAAGTCAAGTAGAGTTGGACCTTGCAAAGGGAATTAAAACCAATAGTAAACGGTTCTATAGCTATATAAATAAGAAGAAAACAAAGAAAGAAGTGGGACCGCGAAACACTGAGGATGGAGTGCAGGTTAAGGATAATCTAGGCATGGCCCAATATCTAAACAAATACTTTGCATCAGTCTTTAATGAGGATCTTAGGGATAATGGTAGCATGACAAATGGGAATGAGGATATGGAGGTAGATATTACCATATCTGAGGTAGAAGTGAAACTCAAACAGCTTAATGGGACTAAATTGGGGGGCCCAGATAATCTTCATCTAAGAATATTAAAGGAATTGGCACATGAAATTGCAAGCCCATTAGTAAGAATTTTTAATGAATCTGTAAACTCAGGGGTTGTACCGTATGACTGGAGAATTGCTAACATAGTTCACTTTTTCCCTTTCTTAAAAATAGAATCTGGGTAACTACAGGCCTGTTAGTTCGACATCTGTAGTATGCAAGGTCTTGGAAAATATTTTGAAGGAGAAAGTAGCTAAAGACATTGAGGTCAATGGTAAACGGGACAAAATACAACATGGTTTTACAAAAGGTAGATTGTGCTAAACCAACCTGATCTCCTTCTTTGAGAAAGTAACAGATTTTTTTAGACAAAGGAAACGCAGTGGATCTAATTTACCTAGATTTCAGTAAGGCGTTTGATACGGTGCCACATGGGGAATTATTAGTTAAATTGGAAAAGATGGGGATCAATATGAAAATTAAAAGGTGGATAAGGAATTGGTTAAAGGGGAGACTACAGCGGGTCCTACTGAAAGGTGAACGGTCAGGCTGAAGGGAAGTTACCAGTGGAGTTCCTCAGGGATCGGTTTTGGGACCAATCTTTTTATTATTGACCTCGGCACAAAAAGTGGGAGTGTGCTAATAAAGTTTGCGGGTGATACAAACCTGGGAGGTATTGCCAATTTAGAGAAGGACCGGGATATCATACAGGAGGATCTGGATGACCTTGTAAACTGGAGTAACAGCAATAGGATGAAATTTAATAGTGAGAAGTGTAAGGTCATGCATTTAGAGATTAATAACAAGAATTTTAGTTATAAGCTGGAGAGTAATGGAGGAGGAGAAGGACCTTGGAGTATTGGTTGACCACAGAATGACTATCATCCGCCAATGTGATATGGCTGTGAAAAAAGCTAATGAGGTCTTGGGATGCATCAGGCGAGGTATTTCCAGTAGAGATAAGGAGGTGTTGGCACTGTTATACAAGGCACTGGTGAGACCTCACCTGGAATACTGTGTGCAGTTCTGGTATCCCATGTTTAAGAAGGATGAATTCAAACTGGAACAGGTACAGAGAAGGGCTACCAGGATGATCCAAGGAAAACCTGTCTTATGAAAGGAGACTCAAGGAGCTTGGCTTGCTTAGCCTAACCAAAAGAAGGCTGAGGGGAGATATGATTGCTCTCTATAAATATATCAGAGGGATTAATACCAGAGAGGGAGAGGAATTATTTAAGCTCAGTACCAGTGTGGACACAAGAACAAATGGATATAAACTGGCCATCAGGAAGTTTAGACTTGAAATTAAACGAAGGTTTCTAACCATCAGAGGAGTGAAGTTCTGGAACAGCCTTCCAAGAGAAGCAGTGGGGGCAAAAGACCTATCTGGCTTCAAGATTAAACTCGATAAGTTTATGGACGAGATGGTATGATGGGATAACAATCAATTAATTGCCAAAATCATGTTAACTATTCATGGTAAATAGGCCCAATGGCCTGTGATGGGATGTTAGATGGGGTGGGATCTGAGTTACTACAGAGAATTCTTTCCTGGGTGTCTGGCTGGTGAATCTTGCCCACATGCTCAGGGTTCAGCTGATTGCCATATTGGGGGTCGGGAAGGAATTTTCCTCCAGGGCAGATTGGAAGAGGCCCTGGGGGTTTTTCGCCTTCCTCTGTAGCATGGGGCATGGGTCACTTGCTGGAGGATTCTGTGCACCTTGAAGTCTTTAAACCATGACTTGAGGACTTCAATAGCTCAGACATAGGTGAGAGGTTTATTGCAGGAGTGGGTGCGTGAGGTTTGGTGGCCTGCATTGTGCAGGAGGTCAGACTAGATGATCATAATAGTCCCTTCTGACCTTAATATCTATGAGGTGGAAGGCCTGAAAGTCACTGGCATAAGGTGGTGGTGGAAGCATTACTGTCTCGCCCAGGAATGAAGGGGGAACGAGTTTCCCTCCATCTGGGGGACCTCCTGCTCCTGGATGTCTCCTGAGGAGACATAAGGTAAGGGAGGGCGATCCTGTGGTACTGAAGGTTAGTCAGTGCCTATGAATGATGCAGTACCAGTGGGCACTGGGTCTCTTTCTGGTTGAAACCCTATCAAATTGTTCACTGAGGTGACCAGGGATTGCAGCAACCCCACTGAGTGGGTGGGTAGAGGACCACAGACAGTCACAACCCCTGGCTTGAGGATACCTGGTGAGGTCCAAAAGAGAATAGTGGTGTGACGAAGCTGGGGATTTTTGTAGTGTTTTACATGAATAGTGGGTGCGCACCTCAGTTTCCCTGTGTGCTACATGTTTAGCAAGGTGATGGGAGAGGGTTTGTTGTTGCAGAGAACCAGCTGTGACCTTGCCTAGTGGCCGGGACCCGCAGAAAACAGCCTGGAGATGGGGAACCCTAACAACTGGTGACGAAGAGGCCCACCCCAGCCTGGCCGTCAGCTGGTTCTGGCCGGGGGAGAACAAAGGGTTGAGGAGAGAGGACCCCGGTGACATGACCAATCAGTTCCAGCCAGTGGGGAACAAAGGATGGAAGAGAGAGGGCCCCAGCAACCTGTTTACCTGGGACAGAAGACAAAGGACAGGGGAGGAGCTGTTGGGGCCGGGATGCCTAGCTGGAAAGTGCAGGGTCTCCGGACTGGCGGGGGGGGAGCGAGCGCGCGCAAGCAGGCAGAGCCCACCTGCATCCAGGGGAGACTTAGATGTACTGTGCTGAGGGAGGCCAGGCCTGAGGGCCCTGAAAGTTTCTTATGCTGTGTTCAGACACTTAATAAACCCTCCTGTTTTACACTGGCTGAGAGTCACTCCGGCCTAGAGAACAGGGTTGCATTAGTCCCTCTGGGAGTGGAGGCCCCCAGGGTCCAGAGCAAGTAGTCTCCCTAAGGGGGTCCATGGGGAGAGACAGGCATGCTAAGGGTCAGAGAGGTGTGGTTCCAGGAGGCAGAGGGGCTTAACCCCCAAGAGAGAGTGGACCACCAAGAAGGGCTGTTACACTGAAGGGGGTTCTCCCCAGGGACCGTATGGAGCCAAGAGTGGGCAAGACCTGTGAGTCCGTGACAAGTGGGTGTGGTGGTCAGGGACCAAAAAAGATCCCTGTACCAAGACCTACGAGTCTGAAGAAAAATCACCCCGGGGGCTGAAGGGGAAGCCTCAGACATAGTTGCCAGAACCAAGGCTGGAGGTCCAACTGGGATTCAATCTGTCTGAGTGGTCCTGGGGAAGAGACCCTGTTAAAGAACCACAGCAGGGGAGACTCCTGTTCCTCAGTACAAACAGATCCTCCAAGGACAGAAATCTGGAGGATTATGGTGTCCAGAAGACTGACTCGCTACCAGGGCCTGACATTGCCAAGATGGTGAGCACTGTACCGGTGAGGTTTGTAAAAGAGCTTCTCTAACCTCAGAGCCCTGGTGTCATGGAGGTGAAGGTACCGAGGCATGTAGGAGGCGATCTTGGTGCCTTGGCGTGCCAGTCAGTTCATGCAACTTATCTGGACCTTCTATTTAACACCCTCTTTAGTCCCTAATTGACTGAAAAGGAGTTTATCATCCTGCTTTTTCCAACACCACACAGCCCTTGCCCCATGGAGCCCAGGACCCAGATCAGCACAGTTCAGATGAGGCAGCGAGGAATTTGCTGATAAGCTCCATGTGGTTTTAATGAAGAGGAGAGGAGATTATCTGGCATCAAGAGAAAGGGGCAGGCAACTGGGGAAGCACAGAGGGCATGAAGCAGGCTGAAGTAGACAGGTGGGAGGGAGAGGAGAGACTCAGGCTGCATTATGCAGAAACCTGACAGGGTGGACAAAGCCTGTGAAGGGGTGTATACAGAGAGAAGGGACGTGGCCAGAGCAGCTCAAGAGGAAGAGAACTCTGTAGCTATGATAGCCTGGGGGTCCCTTTGTCCAGGACTCTGGGGAGCATCAGGGACAAGTGAAAATTCCCATTTCCCTACCACAAATTCACAGATTCCAAAGCCACAAAGGATCATTAGGATCATCTAGTCTGGCCTCCTGTATAACCCAGGCCAGAGACCTGCCCCCATATAATGCCTAGAGCAGAACTTTTAGAAAAACATCCTGTCTTGGTTTACAAATTGTCAGTGATGGAGAATCCAGCATGACCCTTGGTAATTATTCCAATGGCTAATTACCCTTAGTCCAAATTTTACACCTTATTTCCAGTCTGAATTTGTCTAGCTTCAGCTTCCATCCATTGGATTATGTTATAACTTTCTCTGCTAAATTGAAGAGCCCATTATTAAATATTTGTTACCCATGTAGGTACTTAAAAACTTTGATCAAGTCACCCCTTAACCTTCTCTTTAAGATAATATATTGAGTTCCTTCAGCCTCTCACAATAATGCATGTTTTCTAATCCTTAAATCCAGCAGTTCCCAAACTCTGGGTCACAACCCCAAATGGGGTCACACCATCAGCAAATAGGGTCATGGCAATCTCTACTGTGCAGAACATGTGTGCGAGGTGACGCTGTATGGAGGATGACATTTTGCTCTACAAAATGGCATCCTCCATGCTGTCTGGGGTCCCGGGAAGAAATCATTAAAATGGGGTTGCGCCGGCAAAAAGTTTGGGAATCCCTGCTTTAATCATTCTTGTGGCTCTTCTCTGAGCTCTCTCCAAGAAGGCTGTTGATAAATTGAATGGTAGACAACAGAACTGGACACTATATTGCAGCAGTAGTTGCATCAGTGCAAAACAGAGGTAAAAATCTCTCTGCTCCTATCCGAGTTTGCTGTGTTTATATGTACATCCAAGGATATTAGCTCTTCTGGTCACAGTGGGAGCTCATGTTCAGCTGCTTATCCACCATGACCCCCAAATCTTTTTCAGAGTCAATGCCTCCCAGGACAGAGTCACCCATCCTGTAAGTATGGCCTACATTCTTTGTTCCTAGATGTATCAAAAATATCAAACACGCTAGCAGAATGTTACAAAGAGCTCTCAGAAAATTGAGTGACTGGGCAACAAAGTGGCGATGAAATTCAACATTGAGGAGTGCAAAGTAGTTCACATTGGAAAACCTAATCCTAACTACATATATAAGACAATGGGGTCTAATTTAGTTGTTACCACTCAAGAAAGATCTTGGAGTCATTGTGGATAGTTCTCTGAAAACATCCGCTCAATGTGCAGCGGCAGTGAAAAAAGCGAACAGAATGTTAGGAACCATTAGGAAAGGGATAGATAATAAGACAGAAAACATCATAATGCCACTATGTAAATCTATGTTACGCCCACATCTTGAATACTGCGTGCAGTTCTGGTCAGTCCATCTAAAAAAGATGTATTTGAATTGGAAAAGGTAAAGAGAAGGGCAATGACAATAATTAGGGGAACAGAACATCTTCCATATAAGGAGAGAGTAAATAGATTGGAACTGCTTATCTTAGAAAAGAGAAAAAGAAGAGATACAATAGAGGTCTATGCAATTATGAATGGCACAGAGAAAGTAAATAGGGAAGTGTTATTTCTCTCTTCACACAAGACAAGCAGCAGGGGTCACCCAATGAAAGTAATAGGCAGTAAGTTTTAAACTAAAATAAGGAATTACTTCTTCACACGCAGAACTTGTTGCCACAGGATGTTGTGAAGGCCAAAAGTATAACTGGGTTCTAAAAAACAATTAGGTAAATTCATGGAGGATGGGTCCATCAATAGCTATAGCCAAGATGGTCAGGGACACAGCCCCGTGCTCTGGGTGTCCCTAAATCTCTGACTGCCAGAAGCTGGAACTGGACTGCAGAACGTAATCCCAGCGTAAGATGAGACTCGCCTGTACTAGGGGCTGCCCCACAGCCCTGCCCTACCCCGGTACCTGCCTCTTTTTTTCCCTTCCTTGTGCAGGAATCTCGATGATTCTTAGGCACTTCCCAGGAGATCTGAAAAAAAGCAAGAAACTTCAATGTCAATTATCATCCGTGCATTGCAGGCCACCCACCCTCAGAACTGCCTATGCTGCACACAGGACTGGAGCGCACCCTACTGGGTACAGCACCGGCACTGGGGAGACACTCCTTGCTCAAGCAGCTGACAAACACAGACAGGAGGAAAGAGCAGCCAAAGCCAACATGGATTCCTTCACTGTCACAGATTCTAAGCCCAGAACAGACCACTGTGATCCTTTAGTCTGGTCTCCTATATAACACAAGCCAGAGAACATCAACACAATCATTCCCATTTGAACCAGAGCATATATTTTAAATAAGAACCCTTTACCCCAGCTCAGACTCAGCCCATCCATAGTTAACTGCTTGACTACTTACAGCTGCTGTATGCAGTGTTGCTGGAGCCATGTTGGTACTGGAGACACAAGGTGGGTGAGGCAATACCTTTTATTGGACCAACTTCTGCTCGTGAGAGAGACAAGCTTTCGAGCTACATAGAGCTCTTGCTTAGGTGTTAAGGAGGTGGTAGAATCTCCTTCCTTAGAGGTTTTTAAGGTCAGGCTTGACACAGCCCTGGCTGGGATGATTTAACTGGGACTTGGTCCTGCTTCGAGCAGGGGGTTGGACTAGATGACCTTCTGGGGTCCCTTCCAACCCTGATATTCTATGATTCTATGATAGGTCTGGGAAAGGCACTCAGAGTGCAGGAGTAGATCTTGAGGGGGGTACAAAGGTAGGGTGGTGGGGAGAAAGCACAGTGTGAGAAGCTGCCCGACAGGCAGACAAGTTGGAGTTTGAGAGGGACAACTGAGATGAGAAAGCAGAGAAGCGGGGGGCTGGGAAGAGAGCCAAAGGGAGGACAAGGAAGTTGATTTGATGCAGTAGAACATGGGCAGCCAGCAGAGGGACTCGTGGAAGGGGTAGGTTTTTCCAAGTGCCTGGCCAGTAAGATGAGCAGAGTGCATGAGGTGTGGGGTGAGTGTCCAGGAGGCTGGAGAGGAGGGAATTGCAGTCATAAGAGTGGAGAGGGGCCAGGAGGGTTTTCCCAGTGTGAACAGAGAAAAAAGCTGGATCTTAGAGGTGTTATTTAGGAAAAACAGTCTGGGTGTGAGGGGAGAGGAAGGTGTCTAAGGTGATAATCACGTGACAGGGAGGATGGTGTGTTTGCAAGGGAAGATCCATAAACCTGGAAATCCTGGGCGCCCCATCATCTCAGGCATTGGCACCCTGACAGCAGGACTGTCTGGCTACGTAGACTCCCTCCTCAGGCCCTACACTACCAGCGCTCCCACCTATCTTCGAGACACCACTGACTTCCTGAGGAAACTACAATCCATCGGTGATCTTCCTGAAAACACCATCCTAACTACTATGGTTGTAGAAGCGCTCTACACCAACATTCCACACAAAGATGGACTACAAGACATCAGGAACATTATCCCCGATAATGTCACGGCAAACCTGGTGGCTGAACTTTGTGACTTTGTCCTCACCCATAACTATTTCACATTTGGGGACAATGTATACCTTCAAACCAGCAGCACTGCTATGGGTACCCGCAGTATGCCAACATTTTTATGGCTGACTTAGAAGAACGCTTCCTCCGCTCTCGTCCCCTAATGCCCCTACTCTACTTGCGCTATATTAATGACATCATCATCTGGACCCATGGAAAAGCAGCCCTTGAGGAATTCCACCATGATTTCAACAATTTCCATCCCACCATCAACCTCAGCCTGGACCAGTCCACACAAGAGATCCACTTCCTGGACACTACGGCGCTAATAAGCGATGGTCACATAAACACCACCCTATACCGGAAACCTACTGACCGCTATTCCTACTTACATGCCTCCAGCTTTCACCCAGACCACACTACACGATCCATCGTCTACAGCCAAGCTCTACGATACAACCGCATTTGCTCCAACCCCTCAGACAGAGACAGATACCTACAAGATCTCTATCAAGCATTCTTACAACTACAATACCCACCTGCTGAAGCGAAGAAACAGATTGACAGAGCCAGAAGAGTACCCAGAAGTCACCTACTACAGGACAGGCCCAATAAAGAAAATAACAGAACGCCACTAGCCATCACCTTCAGCCCCCAACTAAAACCTCTCCAACGCATCATCAAGGATCTACAACCTATCCTGAAGGATGATCCATCACTCTCACAGATCTTGGGAGACAGGCCAGTCCTTGCTTACAGACAGCCCCCCAACCTGAAGCAAATACTCACCAGAACCCACATACCACACAACAGAACCACTAACCCAGGAACCTATCCTTGCAACAAAGTCCGTTGCTAACTGTGTCCACATATCTATTCAGGGGACACCATCACAGGGCCTAATCACATCAGCCACACTATCAGAGGCTCATTCACCTGCACATCTACCAATGTGATATATGCCATCATGTGCCAGCAATGCCCCTCTGCCAAGTACATTGGTCAAACTGGACAGTCTCTACGTAAAAGAATAAATGGACACAAATCAGATGTCAAGAATTATAATATTCTTAAACCAGTCGGAGAACACTTCAATCTCTCTGGTCACTCGATTATAGACCTAAAAGTCGCAATATTACAATAAAAAGACTTCAAAAACAGCATCCAACAAGAGACAGCTGAATTGGAATTAATTTGCAAATTGGATACAATTAACTTAGGCTTGAATAGAGACTGGCAGTGGATGGGTCATTACACAAAGTAAAACTATTTCCCTATGTTTATTCCCCTCCCCCCCCCACACACACACTGTTCCTCAGATGTTCTTGTCAACTGCTGGAAATGGCCCACCTTGATTATCACTACAAAAGGTTTCCTCCTCTCCCCACCCCGCTGGTATTAGCTCATCTTAAGTGATCACTCTCCTTACAGTGTGTAAAACACCCATTGTTTCATGTTCTCTGTGTATATAAATCTCCCCACTGTATTTTCCACTGAATGCATCCGATGAAGTGAGCTGTAGCTCACAAAAGCTTATGCTCAAATAAATTTGTTAGTCTCTAAGGTGCCACAAGTCCTCCTGTTCTTTTTGCGAATACAGACTAACACAGCTGCTACTCAAACTATCTATGCTAACTATTCACACTAACTACTATCTATTATTTGCAACAACAACAAAATGTTAAAATCCTTACAAGCAGCTCCAACTTGTAGCCAAAAGCAGTGAGAAGGAATTGAGGGAGGTTCAGGGTGGCTCTGCCTTCTATATCCTTGGCTGAAGGCATGAGGAAGCACAGGGCATATGCTCCACCCTGACAGATACTGCTACAGAAAGCTCTCTGGCTTGAGTACACATACGCTTAAGTCGAACAGACATGTGCAGTCACTCAAAGAAGAAAATAAATGATCCAGCTTTTTCAACTCCCAATCAGCTTCTCAACCTTGAATAAACTAGTTGAATAAACTGAAGTGAATACATATTCTTTCTGAACCTGCTCGATTAGCACTTCCGCAAACTCTGGACCCAAGTGCTCAGCCAGTGACTTCCACCAGTGGCGTAGCCGGGTGGAACGAACAGGGGGAGTGGACATACGAAAAACGTGCCACCCACTTGTACTCACCGGGCGGCGCTCCGGGTCCTTGGCGGCACCGAAGGCCCTCGCTGCCGAAATGCCGCCGAGGACCCAGAGCGAGTGAAGGCCCTCACCACTGAACCCGGAGCGCTTGAAGGCCCCCACCGCTGAAGTGCCGGACCCAACGCTGAAGACCCAGAGCGCCACCGGGTGAGCAAAAATGAAAAAAGGCGCCAAAATATTAAGAATGCGCCACTTGTGCTAAGTGGGGGAGCGGCCGCTCCCCCCCCGGCTACGCTACTGACTTCCACCAGTTCAGGGCTCTAACTTTCTTTAAAACTTTGGCAGCAAACATACTGCGTGAGTATTATTTTATTTAAATGATATCAATTAGAGTAAGTCTAGGCCCTAGTATAGGTTGCAACTATTTCAAATTAAATTTTAAAAGTGTTTTTAGAAAAGTAAAAAAACAAACCAACCATTTGTATCCCCCTGGGTAGAGGGATTCTGCAACACTCAGTGGAGGAGGGAGCTAGACCTGCAGAGAGGCCATGGACATCAATGGACTGGAATGAGCGATGCTAATGGAAACAAGACAGTGGCCAGAGTGGCAATGCAGAAATGGTGAGGTTCTTGGCTGGGAAAGCGACTGACTTGATCCAGCCTTGAGGGGTGAGAGGAGACAGGAAAGAGGAGATGGGAGGCTAGTAGGTGAGATGGGGCTGTCTCCTCTGTGCTCCCTTGAGCAAACCCACTGTAGGCTCACAGCTCCTCAGCTGTCACCTCTCTTGGGCAGAGACTCGCATTTCTCCCCATCTCCTGACCAGGGTCTTTTCAGGCTGCATGGTCCCATGTTACTCCCGGAGTTTCCCAGACCTGAAGCAGAGCTCTCACCCACAGAAGTTGGTCCAATAAAAAAATATTGCCTCACCCACCTTGTCTCTCTAAAATCCTGAGACCAACAGGGCTATAACAGCACCGCATATTCCTAGCAAGCCAGCCTGCCTCAACAAGCCAGTATCCTCACTTTGCTTCCTCTTCAGAGGCTCCAAACAGCATAATTGCTCATAGTTTATGTTACCACACAGCTCTTTCTAAGGAAGTACATTTAGTCTTAAAGTGAAAGGATTACAGAGAAAACATTAGAACAGTAAAAGATCCTACACACACTGATAAGCTTATCAGAGATCACCCCCAACTCCAGTGAGGACTTTAGGAGGAGTCAGGCCTTCAAATGCCACAAAGGAATTTTCCTGGGGTTACAAGTGCATAACAGCTTTAGCTCAGCATAAGCACCCCAAGCATCAGTTAGTCTTTCCTTTATATAGCTTGCGCCTTTGATCTTCAGATTCCAGGAGCAGGTTATTAGCGCATAGCTTCAAAAGGGAGGGTTTTTACATAATCCGAGGTGGAAATTTGCATTCACTGCCCCTTAGATATTCCCCACACAAGCCACTTGACCCTGTCTGTCCAAAAGTCCATTCTTGTCTGGCCCATTGTTTAAATGCAGTCCTTTGAAGTTCATAACACTTTCCAGGGCTCACATCTCATATCCCCCCTAGAGATGTCAGGTAGAATCCTGGACCACAACACCACACAACCTTTATATTTAATGAATTGGACTCCAAAGAAAAAAACTAATTCAATGAGATACTTCACAGATATTGCAGGAAATTGGATATTGCACAGGGACCTTAAGAGGAGGCTGATGGCCCTGAAGAAGAGGGAGATCCAGGCATCAAAGTCAGAGGGACGTGGTCAAGGAGGAGCTACCAGCAGGGTATAGGGGAGAGAAAGACCTGATGGAGGGGGAGGGGGAAGGTGGGGACTGATAGTGGCAGGACAGAAGATACTTGATATAGCCCCCAAAAGATCCTGGTGTGGATAATGGAGGGGTGGGAGGGGAGAGAGAGAATCTGCCAGCAGACAGCAGTGCTGGGTCTTGCAGGTCTCAGAGAGCTGGATGGAGAGAGGGCAAAATTGTGACATCTCCAGTACTGCCACACCCAGGAGTTCAAAAATCATGACCCACGCCTCAAGAAGTCATGAGATTTTTTTATAAAATAATCTCATGATTTTTAAGCCACGTTTGAGCTCTTGCTCTCTCTGGTTTCTGAGCTGTTCAAGCATGTCACATTTGCAAACTTTTCTCCAAACCCTGAGGGCTTCTGAAAATGCCAGCCGAGTCTTTCACATACTCACTTGTCTCCAGGAGCTGGGTCATTATGAAAGCCACCAAGTGTTATGAGACTCATAATAAAATCATAAAAAAGAGTTGGCAACACTGCAGAAGGGCACATGAGGTGGGGGACAAAAGGTGGGCCAGACGTCACCAGAGAAAGGAGGCAGTGGCAGATTTTATTCTGTTTGCACATTATAAGTGTGATCGAGTCATGATCACTTGTACCGAAGCTACCATTAATTTTTAGTTCTGTGATCAGTTCCTCTTTATCGGTCAAGATGAGGGCTAACATAGAATTCCCCATACTGGATGCAACACATTTTGAGTTAGAAAGTTATCTATAATATTTAGAAATTCCAAAGATGTTTTAGTGCTGGCTGTGACAAATACAGCAATTTCCTGCAATATCCTGGAAAAATCATATTAAGTATCTTTTGGTGTCCATTATATTAAATGCATAGGCTGTGTGTTATTGTGGGCCAGGATTGTATGTGACCTCTCTAGGAGGGGACACAGGATGTTAGCCCTGGAAAGTGTTATGAACTTCAAAGGACTGTATTGAACAATGGGTCTGACATGAATGGACTTTTGGACAGACAGTGTCAAATGGTTTGTCTGGGGAATATCTAGGGGAATATGAACGCAAATTCCCTCCTCTGGGTATGCAAAAATCCAGTCTTTTGAAGCTACATCCCGAGGAGGGAACCACTGTCTACTATTACCTGCTCCTAGAATCTGAAAAATCAAAGGCCCAAGCTGTATAAAGGAAAGACTAACCGATTCATGGGGGTATCTGTTCTGAGCTAAAACTGTTAACCACCAAAACACCCTTTTGTGGGGTTTGAAGGACTGACTCCTACCAGAGCCCGTGCTGGAACAGGGTGGGGAGTGAGCTCTGTAAGTTTATTAGCATGTGCTTAGGTTCTTTTTTTATTTAATATATTTTTTCTGTAATGCTTTCACCTTAAGAATAAATGTGCTTCCTTACAAAGATCTGTGTGGTAATGGTGGGCAGCTATGCTATTTATATCCTCCATTAGGCTCTAATATCCTTAGAACTTCTTGAGCTTCAGCATGTCTGATGGGGCCACTCTCAGTCGGGGTTATGGAGTGGATAATAGGATCTGGCTGGGGTCAGTTCCATTCATCTTCAGTTGATCTATTAGCAAAGTGTGCAGAGAGCTCGTCACAGCAATCGGTGCTTGGGTCTAGTGTCCAGATTGGTTGATGAGCCAGTTCACTAAGTGAAACAGCCCTGCTGACCACGATTCTGCCTCATGGACTGTGGAGGAGCAGGCGGCTTGTTTGGCCTCCCTCCCTGCAGTGGTGCAGTCCTGTAAGAGCTGTTTGTGCTGCTGGCAGATGGGTCCAGAGTTATGTTGTGCGGTTGTTTGGTTTTAGGCACTGTTGGACTATGCATTTCATTTGCTTTAGTTCTTCTCAGTCAGTGGGGGAGGGGGTAACTAGCACCCAAGAGCTCCTCCTCCAAACTCACATCATACCCCCCCAACAGCAACAGCCCCAGCATGCACCTCTACCCTGAGTGTATCATCCCTGCGCACCCGCACCCCCTACCCATCCTCACAGCAATGCACATGGACCATGCCACAGAACTCAGTAATCTCCATGATGTACACAATGCAGGTCCACCTCCCATCCACATTCCCCGGTACCTATGACTCCCTGGTTGCATCTCCTGAAATCGACCCAGGTAGACTCCATCCCGGCTCAGACACACACCTCCCTCATTCAAAAGCAGCCCCCTGCCCCAGCCCAAATAACCCTCATGTGTGATCACACCCCACATGCACCCACCCTGCTACAGACGGCCCCATAGGATTTGGGTCTTGTGCTCACCATTTTGGCAGGCTGGTTGACTGACTCCAAAGGCAGGGCGAAGATGGCGTTCTTGGCTCCCACGTACAGAGTCCTGGTCTGTGGGGCCACCAGAAAGATGCTGTAGTTGGAAATGGCCTCCTGGAAGAAGCGATGAACCATCTGCTGCACCTCTGCAATCAGAAAGCAAGCACACTGTCTGTCCTGGGCATGGAGCACGCAAGGCCTAACCCAGCACCACACATGCTGACCTGTGTGAGCCAGGCTAGTGGGGTCACCAAGACTGTGCTCACCTTTGGATCCAAAAGCTACCTGCTGCTTCAATCCAGACGGAAAGGGAGTGCACAATTTTAGCTGCACTCCCCTGCCCTCACAGCCTGAGAACACGCATGTGCGCAGATCAGCGGCATGCCCCACCACGAGATTGCACTTCTCAGCCTGCCACTGCCCAGAGACCCAGTGAGGCTGATACACAGCTCTCACCAGCCTGATCTGCAATGGCATTTCACCCCTAGCCTCCCTGTCCAGCAGTGGTGTCAGCCCCAGTGGGACTGACAGTGTGCACAAATGCAAGCAGGTCTCCTAAGAGCGCTGGCATTTAGCACCGTGCTCTTGAGCACTGATCCAAGCAGGACTAGTACAGTGGAGAAGGTCTGGGGCTGCAGGAGCCTGGCCTGCCCTGCCCTATGACGTCCCATGCTGCTTCCGCCAGGAAGCTGAACAGGTGGTAACTGAGAAATGTTAAGGAAAACCTGGAGTGTAGATACAAATGAAGGGAAAATGCTTAAGACAGTGGGAGATCACCACAGCTCCCTGTGCAGCAGGAGGGTGCAAGTGGGAGGAGGGCAGGCTGCAAGAGGCAGCAGCTGACTCACTACATCTAGCTGTTACCTGCTGCAGCTTCCAAGGGGAGCCAGCAAGGGGCGATGAGAGCTCTCCAATAGAACACCAGGGGAGCCCTGAACAGCCTTTCCACCATCCTCGCTTTGCCAGCGTAGCCCTTGGCCTCAACGCCCCTCTGACAAGAGGGGGGCCCGGAGAAAGATCTCATCTCCCCTTCGCTACTGCAGCTCCTGTCCGAGCCCAGCACACCAGCAAGCCGCTGCTGCCTCTCAGTCCCTAGCCATCCTCCTGCCTCCCCTCCCGCATCGCTAGCGTGCATGTGCTCTGACAGCGCCACGAGACCCACGAGCTCTGTTGGTCAATATGCACAAAACTGCCTACGTGCTGCTGAGAGGTTTGGATCCCTTGCCAGCAGGCCCTGATCCTGTGGGCATGCTCGGAGCATGCCTCAGACCCGATACTGGTCAGATCCCACAGAAGGAGGGCAGATGCAGACCACTGAGGGGAGGGCAGCTGGCACTCGCACAAAAGCCAGCAGGGGCCCAAGAAAAGCGGGAGAGAGGTATCAAGCGTGAGCATGTGAGAGAGGCAGTCTTAACTATTAGGCTAGGGACTACCTACAGGGCTGGCCTGGCTTAGGAGCCTGACTTTAGAATAGGGTTCAAGGTGGAGGATCCCAGGCTGAATGAGGCGAGAATGTCAGCCAGGTGCATCAGGTCAGCCATTTCGGTACCCACGCCCCTCTCCTCTCCCAGCTGCTCTCCTAGCTAGCTTAGATGTCTCCCTGCACAGCTTTCTGGCTTGTTAGGTACCTCACTCTCTCCAAGCATTGTACAGGGCTGAGGATTCCACTAGACAGCAGGGTGCCACCTAGTATTGCAACTCTCAAGTACCTCCGAGGAGCGAGGCCCTTGGGGCATCAGGGTGGGGTGCTCCCTGCTGCAGCTGCTGGTCAGCTCCTCCTATTTCAGTTTCCAGTTGGCTCCTCCCAGGAATTTCTCCCCAAATTTGCCTGGTTATGGAGGCGGGGTGGCACTGCATGGATCCTAGTGTACAAGAAGGGGGATTTCCCCTGCACAGTTCTGGTTCTGAAGGGATGCTGGGTGGCAGGGAAGAGGCAACCCTGGCTGGGTCTCTCTTGCCTCATCCCCTAAGGTGCAGTTACACCTGCTGCAGAGTTTCCTCTTGCTGCCTTCAGTCAGCATCAAGTACAAAATTCCCCTAAGCTTTTAAAACCAGCCAGGCATGTGCCCTAGCTGAGCTCAAAAGTCTTTTGTTTCTCTGTTCTCCCTTCCCTCCCATCTAGAACTAGCCTCCTCCATCCCTTCACACAACCATGCCACTGTTGGTGCTGCAAGAGCTTTCTCATCTGCAGCACCTGTCCCATAGTACTCTGCTCTCTATAGCACGTCTCTCTGCCTCGCTTACACTTATTTCATGTCTGCTGAATATGTCTTTTCTTCCTTGCCAGTAGCTCCCCCTGCTTTGTCCTGGTGACTGATGCTGCCAGGGAGCTGCAGCCGGTACATTTACACCAGTCACCCACTGTCTTGGATTTAACTGCATCAAAGGTCAGGGATAGAGCTGATTTTCACTTTTCCATTAGAAAAGTGGTGGAGGTGTCACCATCAGGACATTTAGAGCCAGGCTGCACAAAGCCCCGGAAAAGTCACACTGGGTGGAGCGAAGAGATAACAGGCCTAAGTAGTACATTGGAGGAGGATTGCTACTGACCCCAATATTAAGGTTGCCTCACATTATACCCTCTCATTTCAGTTTTATCTGTGACATACATTAACTGTGCAGCCATTTCTGAGAACAAGCTGAGGGAACAGGTTATATTGGTCAGTGCCAACATTTTCTGACCTCCCTCCCTGCCCCCCAAAACAGCTCTATCACCTCCACGTTTGGCCGCAGGAACGTTGTCCTGGGATCAGTATGAAACTCCATTCAGCTTTGGCTGTGTAAGCCATAGAAAATCTGCCATTTTCAACTGCACTGCATGTCCTCTGCCTCACTGCTCAAGGAACGAATCCCTCATTGCAGAGCTCACTGCAGTGAATGAGTCAGGAGTTGCAGGAAGATTAAGGATGGTTTTATGGTTAAGGTACTTGACTGTGACCCAGCCTAAGCTGGCATTTGACAAAACCTCCTTCCCTTCCCCCAACTATCTTCATATCACTTTAGGTCCTTTCGCAGTAAAGAGAGCAAAGAAATGCCACCAACTTGATATCTGATGTCATTGCTTTACAAAACACAGACTTCCAGCACATCTCAGGGGCAAATAAATTAAGAAAAAAGCCAGTTAAAAAAAGAAAATTATGCTGGGCCCCCAAACAAGATATTTTCTCAAACAATGGGGCTAATGCACTTCATCAAGCTGAACAAACCAGAGTAGGAACTCAAATCCACCCCACACAGGAGAGTCTCAGATCAGCACTTTGCTTAATATTCCAGCAGCTGCAAGCGAAGTGAAGAGTATTAAATTCCAAACGATCACCTAAACACACCTGCCCTCCCTGCCTGTGAGCAATCTGCATGGTCACATGTGACTTCTCCACAGCAACACAGGGACTGCTCACCATGCAGGAGCCCAGACAGCTGCTGAGTGAACAGGTGTCAAAAACTCCACCCACCAAACATGCTGGGACTTGCGCCATGATCCAGGCCCTGATCAGCCAAATGTTTTAAGTTAGATTTGAATCTATAGAACCACAGAATTTCATAACCTGACACCCCAAGAATTAGGGCAAAATGACAGTACTCCCTAAACATACCCCATAGTCACAGGCACTGAGTAAGAACTCATATTCCAGCATTAGAAGGGACCATCGCATTTATCTAGTGTGACCTCCCGTATAACACAGGCCGAAAAACTTCCCAAAAATTCCCAATCTCTTTTAGAAAACATGCAGTCTTGATTTAAACGTTGCCAGTGATAGAGAATCCACCCACAATCCTCGGTAAGTTGCTACATGTAATAATTCATTACCCTCACTGTTAAATATGACTTATTTCCAATCTGAATTTGTCTAGCTTCAGCCCTCAGCCATTGGATCATGTTAGATCCTTCTCTCCTAGATTGAAAAGTCCATTATCAAATATTTGTTCCTCATGTAGGTACTCCTAGGCTGCGATCAAGTCACCCCTTAACATTCTCTTTGTTAAGCTAAATAGATTCCAGAAGCTCAGTCTATCACTGTAAGGCAGGTTTTCTAATCCTTTAATCATTCTCATGGCTCTTTGCTGAACCCTCTCCAATTTATCAACATTTTTCTTGAATTGTAGACACCAGAACAGGACACAGGATTCCAGTTTGTGCTCAGTACAAAAAGGCAAAAATCTTTCTACTCCCATTCAAGATTCCCCCATGTCTTTCCAAGGATCACATTAACACTTTTGGTGAGAATGTTGCACTGGGAGCTCAAGTACAGCTGATTGTCCACCACAACTCCCAAAACTTTTTCCAGGGTCACTGCTTCCCAGGATAGAGCTTCCCATCGTGCAAGCATGGCCTCCATTCTTTGTTCCTAGATGTACACATTTACATTTAGCCATACTAAAATGCGTATTGGTTGTTTTCACCCAGCTTACCAAGCGATCCAGATCGCTCTATATCAGTGACCTGTCCTCTTCATTATTCCCCACTCCTGCAATATTTGGGTCCTCTGCAAACTTTCAGTGATGATGTTATCTTTTCTTCCAGGTCACTAATAAAAAAAAATGTTAAATAGCACAGGGCCAAGACAGATCCCTGTGGGACCCCACTAGAAACACATCCACTCAGGGATGATTCCCCACTTACAATTACATTTTGAGACCTTGTGGCACCTTAGAGACTAACAAATTTATTTGAGCATAAGCTTTCGTGAGCTACAGCTCACTTCATTGGATGCATTCAGTGGAAAACACAGTGGGAAGATTTATATACAAGCTTATGCTCAAATAAATTTGTTAGTCTCTAAGGTGCCACAAGTACTCCTTTTCTTTTGCGAATACAGACTAACATGGCTGCTACCCTGAAACCTGTCATTTTGAGACCTATCAGTTAGCCAGCTTTTAATCCATTAATGTTTAACATATTAATTTTATATCATTCCAGATTTTTAATCAAAATGTTGTGCGGTACCGAGTCAAATGCCTTACAGAAGTCTACTTGCATTACACCACTATTACCTTTATCTATTGTGCATAAACCCATGTTGACTGGCATTGGCATTAATTATATTACCCTCCTTTAATTCTTTATTAATCACATGCTATACCATTACTTTGCCTAGGACCAATGTCACATGGACAGGCCTGTAATTATGCAGAACACCCTTTTTAGATATTGGCACAAGATCAGCTTTTTTCCAGTTTTCTGGAATCCCCAGCCACCCACATTCAGTGTGCCAATACTTATTGAAAAATCAACATTAGCAGTCCAGCAATCTCAGCCAGTTCTCTTAGTCTCTTGGCTAGAACAGAACACCCACTGCATCACATAGAATAGCACATGAAGGTGGGACACCTTTTTCCCCTCTCTCATTTCCAGGATCCTATAACCTGGTGGGAAATGGTATCCCTGAAGAAAAGATCATCCTGGACTCCACCAGAAGTCCCTGAAGGAAGGAGCCAAGTCAGGAGACTCTGGCCACCTTTGGCTCCACTTCATCAGCTACTTGGAGAACAACCCAGAACATGGGCTCTTACAATTAATCCGAATCTACAGAGCAAGCCAGCCCAATGACTCATTGGCCTTAAGGCTAGAAGGGACCATCACGATCATCCAGTCTGGTCTCCTGAACATCGCAGGCCACAGAACCTCACTCACTCAACTCCTGTAATAGGCCCATAACCTCTGGCTGAGTTACTGAAGTCCTCAAATCTTGATCTGAAGACTTCAAGGTTACAGAGACTCCACAATTTACTCCAGTTCAAACTAGCAAGTGACCCATGACCCACTGAACAAGTTACATAAAGGTAAAAGCTACCTGTGCTGTGTGTGACAAAGTGGGAATTTTCTCTAAGATTTTTAGGAGTTCTGTATGTACCTCAGCTTCCTTCTGCACTTTGCTCTGTTAAGTGTTATGTCCACTCCAGGGGAAACAGGACATGAGGGGAGGTTGTCACCTTGCTGTGGGCAAGTCTTGTGACTGGGGTCCAACTCAGTGTGGATTAGCTGGGCAGAGCTCATGGTGTGAAGCAGGAGAGCTGGAGCCAAATTCAGTGTAGGAGGTGGTGAGGCTGCATGGCCCACCCTGAAGGGAGAGAGAGACCCGTTCAGGGGCTGGCATGCAAAGGAGTTCCTCCAAGAGGCTGTTTAAAAGCTTAGGCATAGAGATCCTGCGGATCCTTGACAGTTGGTACCAGCTGGTGGGATACTGAATGCACCAGAAATATTTTGCAATAAGTGACTTGCAGCAGTAAAACAAGGTTAAGTCAAAGAAAACCTCCAGAAAATGTCATACAACCACCTCCCTAAGAGGAATATCATAGAGGTGTGCAGGGGAATTAAGCATTGAGAAGTTCAACAAGGTACAGCACAACTGATTGCACGGCTGGAGAAGGATGATCAGACCAAGCAGCATGATTTGGGTAATTAATTGATCTTTAAATAATCATGGTAAATAGGCCCAATGGCCTGTGATGGGATGTTAGATGGGGTGGGATCTGAGTTACTATAGAAAATTCTTTCCTGGGTATCTGGCTGGTGAATCTTGCCCATATGCTCAGGGTTTAGCTGATTGCCATATTTGGGATCGGGGAGGAATTTTCCTCCAGGGCAGATTGGAAGAGGCCCTGGAGGTTTTTCGCCTTCCTCTGTAGCATGGGGCACGGGTCACTTGCTGGAGGATTCTCTGCTCCTTGAAGTCTTTAAACCATGATTTGAGGACTTCAATAGCTCAGACATAGGAGAGAGGTTTTTTGCAGGAGTGGGTGGGTGAGATTCTGTGGCCTGCGTTGTGCAGGAGGTCGGACTAGATGATCATAATGGTCTCTTCTGACCTTAGTATTTATGAATCTATAAGTTCCAGACCCAGTCGGGGTTCCAAAAGGGTCCAAGAGTGACAGAGGTAACAGCAGGATGTCTTCACAATCTGGTTCCCTTTCCAGCAGGGTGTCCTCACAAACCGGTTCCCCACTGATAGATCTGAAGCGGTGGGAGTTGAATCTGAGAGCAAAGGAACTAGCTGGTGGTGAGAAGCAGCAGAAGTATGAACTGGAGATAGAGAAGTAGAGTAGCCAGAGGACCTACAAGGGGTAAGAGTGGAAAGTCCCCATGATGCCAATTCAACAGGGAACCTAGATACCAAAAATTGTTACCCCAGTTTAAGGAGGGGGGCAGGAAATATGGATGCCTACCTCATTGCCTTTCAGAAGGTGTGCAACTTGAAATAAGTCAACCCCGATGACCACCTCTGCTTTCTCACCCCTTACTCAGTCCCAAAGCAACAGAAGCACACAGCCAGATGGATAGAGTTGTTACTGGGGACAATGAACAGTTCAGAAAGGTCCGACTACTTAGTTATGAATTGACATCTGAGGTGTATAGGAAAAGGTTTTGGGGTGTGCAAAAGAGCCAGGGTATGACCTACATGGAAGCCACCACCCTGCTGGGAGAATATCTCCACAAATGAGGTAAGGATGTAGGTGTCACTACACTGGAGGATTTGTATAAATTGGTTGGGTTGGAGCAACTCTGAGATCTGTCCCCACGAGCTTAAAATGTGGTCAGTGTTCAGAAAGCCTAAGAAGCTGCATAGTGTAGGCTGGCTTGTGGAAGGTAAGTGACCCAAAGGGGACTGGCCCAGGTTGGGGACCCAAAAGGGGGGAGGGGGTCACAGAGGTGCACCCTTAAAATGGGATTTGAGTAAATCCAAACCAGGGGTGACAGCCAGTGCATGTAGACCCCCTCCATGGGATCCCAAAGGTATAATATCTGTACGTAGACAGGACAGAAGTGGGCAGGCTGACCAAAGCCTGAGGGGCTAACTCATCCTCTGTCCAGACAGGAAGGCAGTGTATCTCATCCGCAAAGAGTGTGAACTAGGTGATTGAACTTTCAGGGGAAACCAGTCACACAGCCAGCTCCTCTGGGGCACAGCAGGTGGTGACAGACAGGCTCCCACCCCAGGCACCAGTCCTCATGGCCAATTGAATTCATCTGACCCCCACTCAGAGCAGAGGTGGTGGATACTAGAAAGACATTCCCGGGGTCGAGAGATTCTGGGACATAGAGAATCCTGGTCAAACTTTGTGTGGTGCAAACCCATCCAGTGCTGAAAGGGTGGGCAACCTGAGCTAAGGTTCCAAATGTGAAGCCATTTGCCCAGCCTATAGTTCAGATCCCTGTGCAGACACAAAACGAAAAGGATGACTAGTGGAACTTTAGAGACTAACCAATTTATTTGAGTCTCTAAGGTGCCACTAGTCCTCCTTTTCTTTTTGCGAATACAGACTAACACAGCTGCTACTCTGAAACCTGTGCAGACACAGGAGGGGTCAGGGTAGCTGATAATGGGGGTTCTCCAGCTTTGACATCCTCCTGAGGAATGAAGGTCACTTTAAGACAAAATCCAGACCCTGTTCCTACAACAGCCAAAAGGTTTGAACCCTGAGAGCCAGGAGGCTGGGAATGAAGATGTGTGAGAAAATGCAGCTAGCTCAGTTGGCCAGGAGAAGGATGGTTTCCCCCCTCACAAGGTGTTAAGATCAGGACACTTTCTGCCTGTAAGCAGACGCCTGTATTCGAGTACTGTGTCCAGTTTTGGGCCCCATACTACAAGGAGGATGTGGAAAAATTGGAAAGAGTCCAGCGGAGGGCAACAAAAATGATTAGGGGACTGGAACACATGACTTATGAGGAGAGGCTGAGGGAACTGGGATTGTTTAGTCTGCAGAAGAGAAGAATGAGGAGGGATTTGATAGCTGCTTTCAACTCCCTGAAAGGAGGTTCCCAAGAGGACGGATCTAGACTGTTCTCAGTGCTAGCAGATGACAGAACAAGGAGTAATGGTCTCAAGTTGCAGTGGGGGAGATTTAGGTTGGATATTAGGAAAAACTTTTTCACTAGGAGGGTGGTGAAACACTGGAATGCGTTACCTAGGGAGGTGGTGGAATCTCCTTCCCTAGAAGTTTTTAAGGTCAGACTTGACAAAGCCTTGGCTGGGATGATTTAGTTGGGGATCGGTCCTGCTTTGAGCAGGGGGTTGGACTAGATGACCTCCTGAGGTCCCTTCCAACCCTGATATTCTATGATAGGAACAGCCCCCACTCATTTCCACACAGGAGAGGTGAGTCACATGGGCTCAGGTGAACCTTCCCTGAAGTCTGAGGCTGTGACCAAGGGAGCCAGTGCCAGCCTGCCCTCACTGGGGAGCAGAGGCAGAGCTGACCCCTGTGGTGGCTGAGACCCCAGCTCAGCGTGGGGAGAACCAGGCAGGGCAAGACGGGTTCCAGACATGGTTGCCCTGCCCAGGGCTGAAAAAGGCCCCAGAGAAGGGTAAAGCCGCTGGGAGGTTGCTGCCGGAAACAGAGACCCCTGATCAGAGGGGGGCCATGGTGCTGGTGGATTCTCTTAATCAAGAGAGCTCAAAACACAGCCCATCATGGGGGGAGGACCCGGCCCTGGGGGGAGGGCAGCAGGTTGACCCCAAGGGGGGGGATGGGCTCCTGGCATATGCAGAACCCTAGGGTTGGGGGACAGCTCCAGAGGGGCCTGCCCAAGTGCGGGAGCATCCTGCCTCCTGCCTCACCAGCCCCTGGGACATCAGAACCCCAGAGACAGGGCTGGGTTAAGACCAAATGCTCATGGGCTCACCCCCTGCTCCAACCTGGGGGTCAGGGCACAGGCTGCAGCCAAGATGGCTGACACATGCTCACTGCCCTCCTCACTGCTTGACACAAGAGGGGGAGGAGGCGGTGGCAGGATCCCAGCCCAGTTTTAAACCCAAAGGTTTTGGGGGTGACAAAAGGGTGCAGGGCTGCATGAAAACTCCTCCTGTGCACTGCTGTGCCATGTAACAGATCAGACTCAGGAAGGACCTGAAACTGCTCCAAACTGTGTATTTTGATGGTTAGAAACTGCGCTGCAAGAATCTTGAAAGTGCCAGGTAGGAAGAGAGCAAGGGATAGGAAAGATGATGTGGCATCTATGAACAACGTCTGTTGGTTTGAACTTCCCCAGTGGCCCTGCTCAGTTTGGTCTTGAAGAGGGGAAGAGATGTTAGAAAGCAGGAATTTTCTGTGATATTTTTTAGTAATCCTTTGTGCGCCTCAGTTTCCCCCTATACTTTGCCTGGCTACCTAATGAGGGGGGATTAACTTTGCTCTCAGGGCAGGCTAAGAGGAACCAATAGTGTTAAGTAGCAAAGCTAAGCACAGACCCCAGCTAGAGAACAAAGGGCTGAGACCTGGTCTACACTAGGAAATTAGGTTGGTACAACTACGTTGCTCAGTGGGGTGAAAAATCCACACACACCCCATCTCCCCGAATGGCGCAGTTAAACCAACCTAACTCCCAGTGTAAAGCGTGCTGTGTCGATGGGAGAATCCTCCCTTCAACCTAGAGACCACCTCTCAGGGAGGGGGGTTAACTACAGCAATGGCAGAAGCCCTCCCTCCGGCATAGTAGCATCGTCACTGAAGCACTGCAGCTGCAGCATTTTAAGTGTAGGCCAGCCTTCTGAGATGCGAGGTGGGGGATTCGGCGTGGGCTCTGGAAGAAGCCTGGCCTCTCTGACCTGGGAGCTGACTGAGGAAGGAAACCACAGAGACAGAAAATGGAGTTCTCCACAGCTTGGCTAGTGACCTGTGGCTTGAGCAGACTGGACGATACTTTAACCTCTAGGTCTCCGTGCTAACCTAAAGATTGGTGTCCACTTGCCTAATAAATCGTACTCTGTTTTAAAAACTGCAAATATCTGCTGGGTGCACTAGTCTATACCAGGAGTCTCTCTCAGCTGGACCCGCTGAGCAGAGCTCACAGGGTGAAGCAGCACTGGAAGCCAGAAGTTCAGTCTAGGAGGAGGATGAGGCTTGGGAACCGCATTGAACAGTGGGGCCCCTTGGGGGTCTGGCATATCAAAGGGATTCCTCCAAGAGGCTGTTCTAAAGCTGGCATGTAGCCCCGATCCAGTGGATTGGTGACAGTATATTTCACTGGGACTCAGTGGCCTGGTCTCTGCGTGAGACAGATGCTATCTGCAGGGATGCCTCTCTAACCAGTCACATGAGAAGGCAGGGAGGGCAGCAAACACAAGTAGTAGCTCCAGCCTCGAGCCCTGGAGAGAGAAGCTGCAAGTCTAGGCACTCACTTAATCTGACAAGGAGTCACCACTGAACTCTCTCAGCAATGGGACAAGCATCAGGACAAATCTTCTCCTCAGGGCTCCTCCAGGCTCCTCCCACACTCCAAAACAAGCAGCAGCAGATTTTAAACTAGCCCCCAGCACATCTACCACACCCTCCCAGGCTCTGGAGCCCAGTCTCTCTCAACATAAATAGATAAATCCCATAGATTGTCTCCACAGGAAGCAATCGTATCCCCAGGCAAAGTAGGGCGTTAGCACCTTTACTGTATTTAGCAATAGCAGAGTTTGGTGATCACAGAGAAAATTCCCCGATCAGCAGAAAAGTTAACACATCAAAGCCATATGAGCCCACTGCCATGCTGGGAAGACTGGTTCCTGCCAAGTACCTGCCATAGGCTGGGGGTTCCAAATATGGGAGAAGGTAAATGTAGCCACCTAGGGTTTTATAAAGACACCCTCCCACCAACAAATCCAAGCACGTCCCAAAAGAAGAGCCAAAGTCACAATAGACCAGCGCTCTGATTTCTAATTTCCACATGAGGTGCACAGGTTTGTTTTAATACCATCACTGTAATTATGCAGGAGCAGTAGCAACTCAGTTAAAGTTGAAGCAGGGTTTCTGTTTAAAGCCAGACTGAAACCTCCAGATAAATTATTTAAATCAGGCAAACTGGTATGGCAGTTTAGGACCTAGGGCAAAGTGGTCATTTGGTCAAGGGGTTCCCAAGATACAGCCCCGGCCTCACGGGATCAAAGCAGGTGCACTACAAGCCACTGAAATCTTCTAATGAACAGTGTCCATAAGGGGCCACTTGCCCCTCTGTCCCCCCATGCCACAGAAGAACATAAGAACGTCCATACTGGGTCAGACCAAAGATCCATCTAGCTCAGTATCCGGTCTTCCAATAGTAGCCAATGCCAGGTGCTTCAGAGAGAATGAACAGAACAGGTAATCAACGAGCGGGCTTAAGAGCATGAAAGTGGAAATGGCCTAACTACCCCTCAATGACTTCTGTTAATTCAGGAATTCCTCACCCCAGACAATGAACAAAGAAGATGAGCAGGGAATGAGCACAGACGCTCATCTCAAAGAGCTCTAGTTACTGGGAAGTACCCTTCACTACTTCTGTGAGTGACCTCCGCATCTTCCAGCTCGTGGGAGTTTAGCCAGCAATACCACCCCCAGGAAGATGGTCGGAGACGTTCTAGGTGAATAGCAGAACTGCCAAAACAAGCCACAGCTTTGCATGGCAGATGACAAGTATTAGAAGTGACTGTCCCTTCCCCTCTCCTGAACTACTAAAAAGGGTTACTGAAAGCATAGACAGAGCTGCAAGTAGCAGCCACGCACCACTCTGTGATGAAGACAGAGTGGGAGGACTGCTATGGGAACTGAGAACATGGAAATCTCTCAGTGGTTGGACAGCCTTGGAGCTGTGCTGGATGGATTCCTGCTCTCCCGCAAAAGGCTAGGAACTTGTGGATAGATAAACCTGAGGCCCTGTGGGCATCCAAAGTATGGACTCTGCCTACCTGAGTGTGAATGGGGCCTGGGGAAATACACACAAGCTAGTGGACTGAGAGAGGGAAATCAAAGACTTTTTGGGACAGCAATTAAGGTGAGGATGTAGAGGGAACAATATTATCTGCAACCAATATGGTGTATGAAGAACTACATCCTCACCCTAATCCCTGTCTCAAGAGGTCTCTGATTTCTGCCTCTTTCAGGCCACTAGCCTGTGTGAATTCCCCCAGTGTATTTTCATAGCAAAGCAACAATCATAAGCAGCCTTAACAATACACAGAAGAACCTTTTCAAAAACCTGGTTACTTTAGGGTGACGATGACCGATGACCTGTTCAGAGGGTGGAAAGCTGCAATGTAGCTAAATACACCCCAACAGAACAGACACTAAGATTTATAGAGGTGAAGGCCAGAAGGGACTATTAAATCTCCTGTATATCACAGGCGACTACATTTCACCCAGTTGTACCGGAAGTGAGACCAATAACTTGTGTCTGACTAAAGCACAACTTGCCTTTCTGGAGCAGACTGTTTAGTGAAATGCAACCAGGCGTGATTCAAAGACCTCAGAAGATGAAGAATCCATCACTCCATCTGGTAACTTGTCCCAAAGGCTCATCACCTTCTTGTTAATTCATGCCTTATTTCTAATTGGAGTTTGTCTGGCTTCAGCTTCCAGCCAGTGCTTCTCATTCTTCCTTTCTCCACTAGATGAAAGAGTTTTATATCTGGTATTTTCTCCCTTGAAGGTACTTGCACACCGTAATCAAGGCACCTCTCAATCTTTTTGATAAACTAAAGAGATTGAGCTCTTTAAGTCTCATTGAAAGGCATCTCTGTCCTGTCCTCGAATCACTTTGTGACTTTTCTGCACTCTCCGATTTTTCAACATCCTTTTTAAAAATGTTGACACCAGAACTGGACGCAGTATTCCAGTACCAGACTCAACAAGGCGGGATACAGAAGTAAAAACCACCTACCTATCCCTGCTTACTCCCCCCCCATTTAGATGGCCAAGAATCACATTAACCATTTTTGCACAGCATCACACTGGCAGCTCCTCTTGGGTTGCTTGTCCACTATGACTCCTAGATCCTTTTCAGAGTCCCTACTTTCCAGGATACAGTCCCCTAGTCTATAGGTTTGGCCGGCACTCTTTGTTCCTAGATGAATGACCTTGCATGAGGCTGTACTAACCACAATTTATTTGAATGGGCCCAGTTTATTAAGTGATCCAGATCACTCCATATAATAGACCTGTCCTCATTATATATCACCCTGCCAATTGTTGTGTCACCCACTATTTTATCAGCAGTGATTTTATGTTTACTTCTAGATCATTGATAAAAATATGGAACAGCACTGGGCCTAAAACTGATCCCTGTGGAACACCACTAGAAATACCCCCATTCAATGATTCCCCAGGGACAGTTAGCTAGTTCTCAAGCCGTTTGATGTGTGCTCTACCAATATTGTATAGGGCTAATTTTTTTAATCAGAACATTGTTCTGTACTAAGCCAAACACCTTTCAACAGTAGAAGTACATTGTTCCTAGAGTACTGACCAGTCTGGTTCTAAGAATCCCAAGCAATGGGGCTTCCACCCTTCCCCTGGGGAGACTGTTCAACAGCTGGATACTCTTCACTGTTGGGATGTTTTTCCCTGATATTCAGCCAAAATTTTCCCTTTCCTAGTTTCATCGCATTATACCTATATTATGTATCATCCTAAATAATTCCTCCTCATCTTCAGCAATTACACTCCTCAGACAGTTCCAGATTTATTGTGTACTCGGCTTAACCAAACCAGACGCATTCAGCTCTTTGAAGCCTTCCCCAATCCCTCCAGCCTCCAGAATTTTTTATTATTGTTTTTTCTTTGAACTCTGTCCAATTTCTCAGTATCTTTCTGGTAAGGTACAATTATACTCCCAGTCCAGTCAGCCCAGAGCCATATCAAGAGAGACTTTCCTCCCTGCTTCACAACATGATACACAAGATAACATGTTTAAAGAATATAATTTAATAAAACGGCAACAGAAGTCCCTAGTAAACTCAGGCTCATGCTGTTTGTGGGAATGGGACCCATTAGTCTGCTCTGCCAAAGATTATGAGACATCCTCATTAACCCTAACATCATGCATTATAAAATGGAGACAGAGAGATCAGTAAGATACACCGAAAATGTCGGGTCCTTGGTAGATGTGTGATAGGAACGAAAGGGATAATCTTCAGATCCCCATGCAGATGATAGACTAGGATCACACCCAAGACATGGTCAAATCCAAACAAATGCAAACCACACGCCAGCCAGTGCACTTGCTGTCAATTTACACTTCCCTCAGTGCTAAGGGATATCTATCCAGATGGATGGTTTGCCAATGAACTGTACTTGGGGTAAGCCTCTCCTGTCTCATAGAATCATAGAATATCAGGGTTGGAAGGAACTTCAGGAGGTCATCTAGTCCAACCCCCTGCTCAAAGCAGGACCGATCCCCAATTAAATCATCCCAGCCAGGGCTTTGTCAAGCCTGACCTTAAAAACTTCTAAGGAAGGAGATTCCACCACCTCCCTAGGTAACCCATTCCAGTGTTTCACCACCCTCCTAGTGAAAAAGTTTATCCTAATATCCAACCTAAACCTCCCCCACTGCAACTTGAGACCATTTCTCCTCGTTCTGTCATCAGCTACCACTGAGAACAGTCTAGATCCATCCTCTTTGGAACTCCCTTTCAGGGAGTTGAAAGCAGCTATCAAATCCCCCCTCATTCTTCTCTTCCGCAGACTAAACATCCCCAGTTCCCTCAGCCTCTCCTCATAACTCATGTGTTCCAGTCCCCTCATGATTTTGGTTGCCCTCCGCTGGACTCTTTCCAAATTTTTCCACATCCTTCTTGTAGTATGTGGCCCAAAACTGAACACAGTACTCCAGATGAGGCCTCACCAGTGTCTAATAGAGGGGAACGATCATGTCCCTCGATCTGCTGGCAATGCCCCTACTTATACATCCCAAAATGCCATTGGCCTTCTTGGCAACAAGGGCACACTGTTGACTCATATCCAGCTTCTCGTCCACTATAACCCCTAGGTCCTTTTCTGCAGAACTGCTGCCTTGCCATTCGGTCCCTAGTCTGTAGCGGTGCATTGGATTCTTCCGTCCTAAATGCAGGACTCCGCACTTCTCCTTGTTGAACCTCATCAGATTTCTTTTGGCCCAATCCTCCAATTTGTCTAGGTCCTCTGTATCCTATCCCTACCCTCCAGCGTATCTACCTCTCTTCCCAGTTTAGTGTCATCTGCAAACTTGCTGAGGGTGCAATCCACACCATCCTCCAGATCATTAATGAAGATATTGAACAAAACCGGCCCGAGGACCGACCCTTGGGGCACTCCACTTGATACCGGCTGCCAACTAGACATGGAGCCATTTATCACTACCCGTTGAGTTCGACAATCTAGCCAGCTTCCTATCCACCTTATAGTCCAATCATCCAGCCCATACTACTTTAACTTGCTGGCAAGAATACTGTGGGAGACAGTGTCAAAAGCTTTGCTAAAATCGAGGAACTGTTGCGAATTATACCTGGTAGGACACGCACACCAATGTTGCGAATTATACCTGGTAGGACACGCACAGTTCGAATCTAGGCTGAGGCACAGAAACAAAGTCCACAACTGCAGAGTTCCCAAAAGACACTAAGTTTATTACGCTCGAGCGTGGTGCCCCCCTGCTAGCCAGGAGGGGACCCTGAATACAGATTATACAAAAGTTATATACTTTTTAGCAAAGCATGTTGCCCTCGTGCATCGGAAACCTTAGCCAATAAACTAACCCTTGTCTTATCTACCACCTATCCCTGCTTGGTGCATTCCTCCTGCTATACCAGTATGTTAATTACACAGCATGGTTCTAAAGCCATGCATCAGTAACTTTTATCATCAGGATGGGAGGCCTCACATCAAGGCCAAGAGACAGGGAGTTAGAGACTAACAAAAACCGGATACTGGGAGTCAAGGCAGGCTGGAGACAAGGAGGAGGATTTTCACAGGGATTCAGTATCTAAGGATCACTCCTCCTGGTGTATGATGTGCTGGCATTTAAACAATGGTGGGCCCCAAACCAAAATGGAGTCACATGTGCTAACTTTTCCTTAACAGAACAACACGTCCACTGCTTTCCCTTCATCCACAGAGCCAGTTATCTCATCATAGAAGGCAATTAGATTAGTCAGGCATGACTTGCCCTTGGTGAATCCATGCTGACTGTTCCTGATCACTTTCCTCTCCTCTAAGTGCTTCAGAATTGATTCCTTGAGGACCTGCTCCATGATTTTTTCCAGGGACTGAGGTGAGGCTGACTGGCCTGTAGTTCCCAGGATCCTCCTTCTTCCCTTTTTTAAAGATGGGCACTACATTAGCCTTTTTCCAGTCATCCGGGACTTCCCCTGATCGCCATGAGTTTTCAAAGATAATGGCCAATGGCTCTGCAATCGCATCCGCCAACTCCTTTAGCACTCTCAGATGCAACGCATCCGGCCCCATGGACTTGTGCCCGTCCAGCTTTTCTAAATAGTCCTGAACCACTTCTTTCTCCACAGAGGGCTGACCTTGTTCGTGAAGACAGAGGCCAAAAAAAGCATTGAGTACATTAGTCTCCCCCTTTCATGCTTTCTTCTGGTATAGCTTCTTGCACTCTCTGCCCCAAGGTTGGGGGCTTACCATGTAATAAGTTGTTCTTTGTTCACCAGTTCTGCTTTTAAAGGTCCCCTCTTCTTTTTATTTTGCCCAGTGGCTCGAAATATGCTCAACAGTCCCCTGCCTTCCCAAACCCCAGCAAGGAAGCCTCCAGCCTTCTCTAAAACTGCAGACACGGTCTCCATTGTTTCAGCTGGAACTACGATCTTGTGGCATTACTGCAAAGAAAGGAGGGCACCAATCCTTCCTGAACTCCGGAGGGATGCCTCTGAGAGCTAATTAGTTGATTTCTGAAGTGTTTGTGTAAATTACATGCCATTATAATGGGCGAGAAACTTTAAAGGAAAACAGCAACCAGCATCTCTGGATTGCTTAGATGTTTTCAGACCTACCCTTTAATGAACATTTATCCTTGTGGCTCAGTTCAGAGCCTTCTTGTGTGGAAGGCCATGGGTTCAAATTTGTTCCAGCAGGTGACTTTCATGCCCCACCTTGATTCTTCAGGAGCTGGTGCTGCACCGATATAGGATCTATCACCAATATATACCCCTTCCAACTTATTTTCTTCTCTCCCTCTCAGACACAACAACGTTTCCTCCCCTAGGCTCCTGCCTCAAAACAGCGCTGAAGGATCACACCAGCTGGGTGTCTGGGTGCTAGAGACAGGAGCACTTGCTAAGCTATTTTCAGTTAAGTCTGCAGCTTTGGGGGCGCGGGTCATACCCTGGGTCTGTGTTGCAGCAGGCTAGCATATCTGGCTCAACAAGACAGTTCTGGAGGCCCAAACTGGCAGAGAAAATGCACTCAGAGGTAATCATAGAATATCAGGGTTGGAAGGGATCTCAGGAGGTCATCTAACCCCCTGCTCAAAGCAGGACCAATCCCCAATTAAATCATCCCAGCCAGGGCTTTGTCAAGCCTGACCTTAAAAACTTCTAAGGAAGGAGATTCCACCACCTCCCTAGGTAACCCATTCCAGTGTTTCACCACCCTCCTAGTGAAAAAGTTTTTCCTAATATCCAACCTAAACCTCCCCCACTGCAACTTGAGACCATTACTCCTCGTTCTGTCATCTGCTACCACTGAGAACAGTCTAGATCCATGCTCTTTGGAACCCCCTTTCAGGTAGTTGAAAGCAGCTATCAAATTCCCCCTCATTCTTCTCTTCTGCAGACTAAACAATCCCAGTTCCCGCAGCCTCGCTTCATAAGTCCTGTGCTCCAGACCCCTAATCATTTTTGCTGCCCTCCACTGGACACTTTCCAATTTTTTCACATTCTTCTTGAAGTGTGTGGCCCAAAACTGGACACAGTACTCCACATGAGGCCTCACCAGTGTCGAATAGAGGGGAACGATCACGTCCCTCGATCTGCTGGCAATGCCATTGGCCTTCCAGGTGACAGTCCCAAGGGGGTCTCTGTGACCAAACCCGTCACACCATTTTGCTAGAACTTTTTGTTCCGAATATATTTTTTAAAAATCCTCATTGTCCTTAGCCCTGCCAACCATGGATTTTCCCTGATGTCTTTAGCTTCCCTGATTAGTTTTCTACACTTCAGAACTCCTAATTTATAACATTTGCTATTTCTCACTTTTTCCAATTATTATATATTGCTTATTTCAAATTGCTACCTTCACATTGGCACTGAACTAGGATCGGCTTTTAGCCAAAGTTTTCTTCTTGATTGTGGAATTGTGGCTTTTTAAATAAGTTTATTAGATGGCCAAAAACTCCTCATTTTCATTAACATTTTTCTAAATTTTTCGTCACAATTTTCCTCAGTTTAGGGAGATTAGCCCTTTCAAACCCCCAAGTATATACAACACTGGTTGGGACTGTCCTGTTTCCCATATTAAACATAAGCAGATTATAATCACTGGCTCTTAGGTAACTACTAATTCAGTGATTTATTCATCTTTATCCATATCCATAAGGTCCAAAATAGAAAGTTCTCTCATGCTGGGTGCAAGATTTTGTATTAAAAAATCATTTCTAATTTTTAGAAACTCGTGATGTTTTGCTACAGGTTGCATGAGACCTCTAACATGTGTCTTCCAAACCGGAGCCCTCCATAAACACCATATTTTTAACTTTCCACACATTACATACAGGTGCTTAAGTAGCAGCTTACTTGATTCAGTGGTTTAACAGACCCCTATGAGTACCCCTTCCTGGGCTTCATTAGCTAGCATATTGATCCATATGCATTCAAGATTCTGCACTTAGCTATTGATAATGATAGAAGTAGTAATAGTGTCAAATGCAGATTTCCACCCCCCCCCCCCCCACTCCTTTTGTCCACTCTTTCCTTCCTAAAGAGATTATAACCAGTGATTAAAACATTCTAATCATTTGATTCATCCCACCAGGTTTCAGTAATGCCAACTATATCAAAATTTCTTCTCAGTGAGAATATCCAAATCCTCTTGCTTGCTACAGTCTCCTAGCATTGGTATATAAGCAACTGAAAAAGTTATTCTTCTTACATTCTTTGTCACATTGGCTCAATTTGTTTGCAATATGCTGAGTTTGAGTTAGTACCACATTGGCCTCCATAGCATTGTCCCCTTGTGTTGAAATAGTTTAACACCTCTGTGGCCGCTTCAACTGAGATTAGCACTCCCTACCTGTCCCAGTCGTACAACTCCCTTTCCCACTGGACTGTGGGCCAATGTGCCACAAAGCCAAAACCTTCAGCTTCACACCAGTCCAAGTCAACGTTTCACCTCCAGTATTTTCTGCCTTTCCTCACTTGTGGGACAGGAAGATTTCTGAGAAGATCCTTCAAACTTTCCTCAGCTCTCATAAAACTTTCTTTAAAACTTTTAGATTAAGAAGACTTAACTGTTCACATGTCCTACCACAGTCCAAGTTTAAAGCAAAGAATCCTCGCAGGTCCACTCCTTTTTGAGCTGCTCAGCTGGGGGAAATCTCTTCAAATTACTTAGAGTAGGCTCGTCTGATCAAAATCTCCTGCTTCCCATAAAATCTGTCGGACCTCAGCAGAACTCCCTCACCCAAATCCCCTAGCTACCCAGGAGCCAATTTGGTGACTTGAGAAATTTTGGACTGGGTGGGTGGAGCATCTTTGCAACCCTGGGACCACAGAGCCAGTAGGTGAGAAAGCAAGGCAGTCATATCAGAATCAGAGCCAGGGTGTCAGACAACAAAACTGCCAACACCCAGTGTGGGTTACTGTCAAGGTTCCTTCCCCACTCTGAACTCTAGGGTACAGATGTGGGGACCTGCATGAAAGACCCCCCTAAGCTTATGTGACGTTATAGACATAATCTGGGACCATATACATCATCGTTGCAACCAAGGTCCTGTATGGCACCAAATCTTGTATAAAGGGGGTCAAATAAGGTGTCTAAGACAAGGTTATGGTTTGCTGATTATGATTATGCTGTCTATATGTGTATATCATTTCTGTAGTTGAAGTTATGAATACTGGATCTATATTTCAAACTTATGCTATGCTTCTGGGTGACACCCCAAAGAAGTTGGTGTCAGCTCTGCCTAGCTTGCTTGATGGCCCTTTAAGGACCATCAGCTATACAATCGACCCATTGAGAGAAGGCAGACACACCTTGTAACTCAGCAAGGTATGCAGGGATATGCCTATGGACAGAACTGAGGTTTTTCCAGGCCATGTGATGGACAGCTTGTCTTTGGAATGAAGAAAGGAAGACCACATGGCAAGAGAGACTATAAAAAGCTGCTGCAGCTCCTCCATCTGGTCTTCAATCCTGCTTCTTACCTCTGGAGGGACTTTGCTACACTGAAGCTTTGAACAAAGGACTGAAAAACCCATCCCAGCTGGGGATGTTCTCCAGAGACTTGATTTGAACCTGCAGTTTATTCTACCACTGCTGCAAGCCTGAACCAAGAACTTTGCCATTACTGTATGTAATTGATTTCATTTAACCAATTCCAACTCATCTATATCTTTTCCCTTTTATGATTAAACCTTTAGATTCTAAAGGACTGGTAACAGCGGTGATTTGTGGGTAAGATCTGATTTGTACATTGACCTGGGTCTGGGGCTTGATCCTTTGGGATCGAGAGAACCTTTTTTCTTTTACTGGGGTATTTGGTTTTCATAACCATTTGTCCCCATAACAAGTGGCACTGGTGGTGATACTGGGAAACTGGAGTGTCTAAGGGAATTGTTTGTGTGACTTGTGGTTAGCCAGTAGGGTAAAACCGAAGTGTTCTCTGTTTGGCTGGTTTGATTTGCCTTGGTGTGCACAGAAACCCCAGCCTGGGGCTGTAACTGCCCTGCTTTAAGCAATTTGTCCTGAATTGGCACCCACCAAAACCAGCATCGTTACAGCTTATTCTTTCCAGCTTAGGTTAAAAACTTCCCCAAGGTACAAACTTTGCCTTGGCCTTGAACAATATGCTGCCACCACCAAGCATTTTAAACAAAGAACAGGGAAAGAGCCCACTTGGAGATGTCTTCCCCCAAAATATCCCCCCAAGCCCTACACCCCCTTTCCTGGGAAAGGCTTGAGAATAAGCCTCACCAATTTGTACAGGTGTACACAGACCCAAACCCTTTGTTCCCCCACCTCCAGATTTGACAGTATCTTGTCCCCTCATTGGTCATTTTGGGTCAGGTGCCAGCAAGATTACCCTAGCTTCTTAACCCTTTACAGGTGAAAGGGTTTTGCCTCTGGCCAGGAGGGATTTCATTGCACTGTATACAGAAAGGTGGTTACCCTTCCCTTTATATTTATGACAGCTACTGATTGCAGTTCTCGGATACTTACATGGCCATCAGCATCATGCATATTTGAGTGCCTCACAGTCACTCAATGGAGACAGGAAGTACCATTTCCACTTTACAAATGTGGATCAAAGCAGGAGGATCCCTAGCCATTTTCCTGGGTAGGGTGAAAAATGTTTTCATGCCAGCATCTCCCAGTCCCAGTGGCCAAGCAAATACACACCCTGGCCAATCAGCAGAGCAAACATTGAACAGCACAGAGCCTCCTGGAATTTGGCACCCAGGGCAGTCACTCTGCTTGCCCATCTCTAGAACTGGGCCTGGACCAAGGCACCAAGTTTAAGTGACTTGCTGAAGGTCACGCAAGAATATGTGGCAGAAACAGGAACTGAACTCAGTTCTCCAGAGTTCCAGGCTAAAATCTTACCCAGAAGGCCATCCTTCCCTCCTTCAGGAAACCTTGGTTCCATCCTGACAGACTTCTGGAGAGAGACTTCCCCACTGAGTGGAATCAGAGAGAACACACTGAACTCCTGACCCCAGGCCAGAGGGAGAAAGACTTGGGTCTTGTTCACTGCTCTAGCAGAACTGGCAACAACTGGCATTATGCCTGGTGGAATTTATCCCCCGACATAATAGCCAAAGCAAGTCAGGAGATCTTGATAGCGCACTTGTGCTGTGAGTGTAAATACCTGTCTCAGGATTGCCTTCTCCAACATATGAGACATCAGAGAGTCCCAGTGGTGGACACTGTGCTCTGAACAGGAAAAGTCCCTGCCACAGCTGGCTAGAGCAGACTGCTCCTTGGCACTTGGTGTAATACCCCTCTGTGGCCTGCCAGAAGTCAGATAGGTTTGGATATGATCAGAGGGAGAAAGTCTGGCAGGTCGGACAAACAGCTCTCAGCTCCAGTGCACTGATGTTGAGCCTCATCCACTGCAGAGTTCAACCACCCTGAAGGAGCACTTCAGCCCCTACCTGGGGTAGTTACTGCACATAGCAGAGCAGGGGGAAAGGAACGGCCTGGCAGGTATGTTCTTCCTTCCCCTTTAACAGTGAAGCATCTTAAACGTCCTGAGCCCCAGTGCTGCAGGTGTTCACAGTGTACAAAAGGGAGATGCCTGCCCCACACAGGCCACAGATGTAGCCAGGTGAAAGGAGTCATCCAGCTGCACAAGGAACTCATCCTCCTCCAGAAAATTTTGCAAGTCTGGGGTCTATCAGGGCCTCCAATGTCCCTGCTGTTAGTGTAGGGATGAAAGTGAACCATCCTTGTTTCATACAAAGTTCCCGGGACTGGAACTATGGATGCATTTCCTCAAGGCTCAAATCTAGTTACAGGCCCAAAACACCCTGATGTCTGAGAAAAATAGCTATGATGGTCAGACATTTGGTGAAAACTTGTTGCTATAGAAAGGACACAATGGGTCAGCGTTAGCGGGTAGAGACCTCCCCTTGTAAAAGCCAGTGGTGGAGTCAGTGAGAGATCAAAAACACGAAAATAGAGGTCTTTGAAGACTGTCCTGTCAAGTGTTCTGCTTTGATAGTAGGGGGCTCTGATCGCACAGAAAAATGCAGAACGAGATCCAATGGCTGGAAGCTGAAGCTATGTAAATTCAGACTAGAAATAATGCACTTTTTCAACAGTGAGGGGGTTTAACCATTGGAACAAATGTACGCAGGAATGTGGAGGATTCGCCATCACTTGAAATTAAGGCTGATCTCTTTCTAAAAGAGACATAACTCTTTATGCCAAGTTTACTAGGTGCATTTCTTTTGCCTGGATTATGCAGGAGATCAGACTCATGGTCATATTGGTCACCATTCTGGCCTTAAAATCTATTAATCTCTGAGAAAGGGTTGGGACTGGTTAAGATACTGCTGAAGGCTCCTCAGGGTAGGAACATGGAAGCTGGATGTTATATTCATATCTTACAAAGATAATGAAACACTTCCCATTCTAACAGTAGATTCAGATTTTAAGGGACCATCATGATCATCCAGTCTGACCTAAAAAGAAAAGGAGGACTTGTGGCACCTTTGAGACTAACAAATTTATTTGAGCATAAGCTTTCGTGAGCTACAGATCACTTCTGACCTGCTGCACATTGCAAGTCACAGAACCTCGCCCACCTACGCCTGAAATAAACCCCTAACCTCTCTAAATCCTGTCAGTCAGAACAGGAAACAAACAGCAGCTACTGAAGCTAAAAACGTCTAAGTCTGCAGGACCGGAATAACGTGCACCCCCCCAGTGCTAAAATAATTGGCAGATGAGCTCTTTGAAGTATTAAACATTTATTTTTTTAATAACCCTGGAAACACGGGGGAAGTTCCAGATGATTGGAAAAAAGCTAATGTTCTGCCAGTACATAAAGGGTAAAAGGGATGACCCAGGTAACTGCAGTTCAGTTAGCCTGACATCAGTCCCAGGTAAAATCATGGCAAGGCTGATGTGAGATGCAATCAGTGAAGAATTAAAAGACTGCAGTGGTATTAATGCAACTTGGGATAGTTTTAGGGAAAACAGGTCTTGTCAAACAAACTGTCATTTTTAAGGGCGATTACAACTTTAGTTGATAAAGTTAACTTTATAAACAGTGTATTTAGACTTCTGCAAGGCATTTGGCCTAGTCCTGCCTGACATTCTGATTATAAAATTAGCAGTATACAAAAATCAATGTAGCCCATATTAAAAGTGGATTAAAAACTGCTAAGACACCTCAAAGGAATCATCCTATCACAGTGTTTCCGGTGGGGTCCCACAGGGATCTATACTTGGCTCAGTGTCATTCAAGACCCACCAGTTGCCTGGGAAAATAAAATACAATCCTTTCTGGTAAAATCTGCAGATGAAAAAAAACTGGAGGAGTGGTAATTGGCAACAGGTAATTTCTGAAGAGCGATTCTAGATCACATGGTAACCTGGGCTCATTCAAACGAGTTTTAATACAGCCAAATACACCTATGTACAAAGGGTGTAGGACACACCAGGGTGGGGACCACATCCTAGACAGCAGCATAAAAGACCTGCGGATCATGGTGGAAGCCAAGCGAAGATGAGCTCTCAGTGCAATCCTGTGGTTAAAAGGATTAAATGAGATTCTCGATTGTAAAAATGGAAATATCAAGTAGGAGAACAGGGATGTGGAATAACCATTATATACAGCATTAATGAGACCATTGCTGGATACTGCGCCCTCTTCTTGTGTCCACACATCAAAGAGGACATGGACAAACTGGAGAATATAAGAACGGCCATACTGGGTCAGAACAAAGGTCCATCTAACCCAGTATCCTGTCTTCCGACAGTGGCCAATGCCCGGAGCCCATCCATCCCCCGTCGCCCATTCCCAGTTTCTGGCAGAAGCTAGGGACACCATAGAAGAACTATGAAGACTGATTTGAGGTCTGGAAAACCTGACTTACAGCAAGAGACTAAACAACCTCAATCTTTAAAGCTCAGTTAGGAGAAGACTAAGAGGCAGCTTGCTCACTGTCTGCGAGCATCTACATAGGGAGAAGATCTGATTGCATAGAATCATCACGGAATCATAGAACTGGAAGGGACCTCGAGAGGTCATCTAGTCCAGTCCCCTGCACTCAAGGCATGACTAAGTATTATCTAGACCATCCCTGACAGGCATTTGTCCAACCTGCTCTTAAAATTCCCAATGATGGAGATTCCACAACCTCCCTAGGCAATTTACTCTAGTGCTTAAACACCCTAACAATTAGGAAGTTTTTCCTAATGTCCAACCTAAACCACCATTTCTGCAATTTAAGCCTATTGCTTCTTGTCCTATCCTCAGAGGTTAAGAACAAGTTTTCTCCCTCCTCCTTGTAACAACCTTTTATGTACTTGAAAACAATTATGTCCCCTCTCAGTCTTCTCTTCTCCAGTCTGAAAAAATTGGGTTTGTTTAATCTTCCCTCAGAGGTCATGTTTTCTAGACCTTTAATCATTTTTGTTGCTCTTCTCTGGACTTTCTCCAATTTGTCCACATCTTTCCTGAAGTGTGGTGCCCAGAACTGGACACAATACTCCAGCTGAGGCATAATCAGTGCGGAGTAGAGCAGAATTACTTCTCGTGTCTTGCTTACAATACTCCTGCTAATACATCCCAGAATGATGTTTGCTCTTTTTGCAACAGTGTCACTCTGTTGACTCATTTAGCTTGTGATCCACTATGACCCCCAGATCCCTTTTGGCAGTACTCCTTCCTAGGCAGTAATTTCCTATTTGGTACGTGTGCATACTGCTCTTTAATTTGCAGACAAAGGGAGAACATGATCCAGTGGCTGAAAGCAGAAGAAATAAATTCAGATTAGACATAAGGCGCAATTTTAAGCTGTGAGGGTAATAAACCATTGGAACAACTTACCTAGGGACACGGGCATTCTCCATCATTTGAAGTTTTTTACATGAGTATCGGGTGCCTTTCTAGAAGATATGCACTAGCTCAACGAGAATTTATGAGGCCAGAAGCAGGAGTCCCCGAGTGGCATTCCGTGGCTTGTGTTACATACGAGGTCAGACTAGATGAGCACAATGGTCTTTTCTGGCCTTAAACTCCATCAATCAGAGAGTGCAGTTAAGACTGCATGGTCTGTGCATGTGAAGCAGCACCTTCACTGGTCACCACAGGTTATGGATAGCCAGAGACCAATGAAGCAGCATGCGAGAAAGGCTGCAACACCTAGGGAAGTTTCATCAATTATCAGAGAAATGGCTTCCCCAGCTGTGGCAGAATTTTTTTCCTGGCCATAGCATTAGTGAGGTCCAGACCAGTAGAAGAGCCCTAGGTTATGGGCTAGCCCATTAACCCGCATACACTCTACACTTATTCATGGGTGTATGGGTGTCAGGAGCTGTCCAGTTATTTTGCAGTGACTGGGTTATAGGACAGGGAGTGGAAGGCACCTTCTACGCTACAATATTTAAAAAGGGCTCTAGAGGTGATCCTGGCAATTACAGACCGGTAAGTCTAACGTTAGTACCGGGCAAATTAGTTGAAACAATAGTAAAGAATAAAATTGTCAGACACATAGAAGAACATAAATTGTTGGGCAAACGTCAACATGGTTTCTGTAAAGGAAGATCGTGTCTTACTAATCTGTTTGACCCCTTCAAAGAACTCTAACAAACATGTGGACAAGGGGGATCCAGTGGACATAGTGTACTTAATTTACATGAGAGCCTTTGGCAAGGGACCTTGTCAAAGGCTTTCTGGAAATCTAAGTTGTCATGGGATAAGAGGGAAGATCCTTTCATGGATTGAGAACTGGTTAAAAGACAGGAAACAAAGGGTAGGAATAAATGGTAAATTTTCAGAATGGAGAGGGGTAACTAATGGTGTTCCCCAAGGGTCAGCCCTAGGACCAATCCTATTCAACTTATTCATAAACAATCTGGAGAAAGGGGTAAACAGTGAGGTGGCAAAGTTTGCAGATGATACTAAACTGTTCAAGATAGTTAAGACCAAAGCAGATTGTGAAGAACTTCAAAAAGATCTCACAAAACTAAGTGATTGGGCAGCAAAATGGCAAATGAAATTTAATGTGAATAAATGTAAAGTAATGCAAAGGAATGTTAGGAATCATTAAAGAAGGGATAGAGAATAAGACGGAGAATATCTTATTGCCCTTATATAAATCCATGGTACACCCACATCTTGAATAGTGCGTACAGATGTGGTCCCCTCATCTCAAAAAAGATATACTGACATTAGAAAAGGTTCAGAAAAGGGCAACTAAAATTATTAGGGGGTTTGGAACGGGTCTCATATGAGGAGAGATTAAAGAGGCTAGGAGTTTTCAGCTTGGAAAAGAGGAGACTGAGGGGGGATATGATAGAGGTCTATAAAATCATGAGTGGTGTGGAGAAAGTGAATAAGGAAAAGTTATTGACTTGTTCCCACAATAGAAGAACTAGGGGCCACTCAATGAAATTAATGGGTAGCAGGTTTAAAACAAATAAAAGGAAGTTCTTCTTCACTCAGCGCAAAGTCAACCTGTGGAACTCCTTGCCTGAGGAGGTTGTGAAGGCTAGGACTATAACAGGGTTTAAAAGAGAACTGGATAAATTCATGGAGGTTAAGTCCATTAATGGCTATTAGCCAGAATGGGTAAGGAATGGTGTTCCTAGCCTCTGTTTGTCAGAGGGTGGAGATGGATGGCTGGAGAGAGATCACTGATCTGTTAGGTTCACTCCCTCTGGGGCACCTGGCATTGGCCACTGTCGGTAGACAGGATATTGGGCTGGATGGACCTTTGGTCTGATCCAGTATGGCCATTCTTATGTTACTCATTGGCTTTTTCTCCTAGTTTCTCTGACAGCAGTTTTGGATATGCTTTGGGAACTGCAACCAGCTAATCTTCCGCAAGAGGAGCCCTGTCCATGGCTGGTAGTTGCCAGTCAGGGCAGGGCTACGCTAGAAGCGCCACATCAGCGCAGCTGCACTGCCGTATTGTGTCTGGTGAGGACACTATGCCAATGGGAGAGCATCTCCCACCGACAACGCCAGGGTGGACAGCACTTAGATCACTGTAACTTGGGTCACTCGGGAGGTGTCTTTCACACCCCTGAGCAACGTAAGTTATATCAACTTAAGCAAAAGCATAGACCTTCCCTGAGAAGCCAGGCCTGGCACTGGGGAGGTGTGTTAATGCCCATGGGGAAGACAAGCTGTCACCACCGACCTGTGCTCAAGAAGCCACATGAGAACATTAACCTTCTCCTTAAGAGGCTTTTTGAGATAGGCTGGTGCATGGAAAGGGCAAGTATATGGCTGTGATGGAGCCACTCCAGCTGTCCTTGGATTGCAGACCTGCTATTCCTAGCAGGATAGTTTCAGACCAAGGCCCAAGACACAGAAAGCAATCACCAATGCCTTCCCATACTAGACACCTGCCTATCCAAGGAGATGCCATGGTTAAGTGCCAGAGCCACTAGAATGAGGTGCATTGGGAGCAGCTGGTTTCATAGTACGGGGACTCCCCATACTTTGATTTCTCTTCTCGATCTCTCCATTCCTACAGGGAGGTCACCAGCCTCTCTGCTTGCAGGGTCCTTTTTGAATGCAAGATGCAGGCTCCCCTCGTCGTCAGGACAGAGATCAAGCCAAGTGGAGCTCAAAGGCACAAGAAGCTCTTTAAGCTGTTCCTGTAATTGTTTTTAAAGGCCCAGACGTGCAAAGGCCAGATTGCACCAGCCTGGCCTGTCTTCACAAAGAGCCCTTGTTTTGGCCTCCTCCAGGCAGTATCATGCCTAAGCCCCCTCTGTCTGCCCTGTTTGCCTTGGGAACACACTGCAGCCTTTGTCCTGGGTGAAGAGGAATGAGAAGCCCTTGTACATGGCAAAGTTCACAAGTTAGAAACATTCCAGGAATGGCTGCAGCAGCATTTGGCTCAGGGGCCAGGCTCCCTACAGTTCAGAGGAAATGGGAGGGTTGCAAGTGAAGCACTGGGGGCGCTACAGACTGGCAGGTGCACCAGCTACATGGCTTTGTGTGGCAAGAGAAAGGCATGGACAGCTCGCTAATCCTGACATGCAGAATGTCCACACAAGTCGGGGGCTGTGGGCCCCAAGTGCCAGCTCTGCCTCAACATGCAGAGACGCGGGGGCATCAGGTACCTCTGCTTGAGCCAGCCTCTTCTGTCCCACGACTACAACCATAATAGCCAGCTCTGCAGTTTCCTCCTTAACCAACCACCATGCACCGCAGGGCTCTCCGTCTCACACCACACCCTGCTGCTGGAAATAGCCCCTTCCCTTGCATTTGGTGGAAGCACTTTAGATGCAACCTGTATGAAACTGCACTGGGAGAGTTATACTACAAAACGGTAACAGATTAACTTTGTGTTACCGTAGCATGTTCGAGTGCTACCAAGGGGTGGAGTGACTGGCTTTTAAGAACACTTTATTAAAGTCAGAACCTAAGAAAAAAGCAAACTTGCAAGTTTAAGACCAGTTTCCCATCCACAACACAATAAAGTGCATTCTCACTCATTCAGCCCACAGCTTAGTAAATCAGCCAAAGAGAAGAGGCCCAGGGACTGGGGGCTAGAGGGGGGACAGAACTGGTCTCTGACCCTCTACAAGTATCATCTGTGTTATTAAACTAGACCCACACTCTTCAGAGCTTAAATTCAACCTTTGATGCTGACCAGCCTAGTCACTGCAGAGAGACGAGGTGGGTGAGAGGCTAGCTTCTATTGGAGAGAAGCTTTCGATCTCCACAGAGCTCTTCCCCAGATGGCTGCAGTCAGTCCAGTATTGCTCCACGTAGCATGCACACTGGCCGAGTCAGCACAGCACTGCTGGCTGCCAACCAAGTATTGACCTCAATCTAAACATTTAGACTACAAAGTACATTTGTTAGGCAAGTGACATGACGCCGCCTTCTGCTGAATGAACCCTCTTCCTTTGATCATTCTCAGCTTCCCACCCCAGGTGCCTTATTTGTCCACCTGTCGTGCGGATCGTAGTTCCTGAGGCAGAGACTGTCCTTGGTCATGTCTGTGGTAGCACCCAGCAAAATGGGGCCTGATCCTCACTAAGCACTCCCACAATTAAAATGACACGAAAAACGCCTCCAAGGGAAGCTTCGGATGCAGAGAACTAAAGCTCAGTCAGGCACAAAGAGAGGGAAGCTGGGGCCACAATGCCCACGTACCCCTGCACTGAATGCTCACCACCCTAAGAGCCTCGGCCTCCACCACTTGCTCCATGGATGTGGCTCGCAGCACTGGGCGCACATGTCCCAGGAGCGGGGATCTGCACAGGCAGTTCCATGCACTTACTCACCATGGACCAGTGAATGTGCGCAGTCCCCTGGACCTCACTCCTCCCCTCCCCCGCAACATCAGCGACACAGACTTTCTGTGGGAAATCAGCAGCCTGTATTTGGATCAAGGGTTCAGCAACAGTTAACTAGGGAGACACGGAAGAAACCCTCATCCCCCTGGCAGGGCCCTGCAATTCCCTTCATAGAATATCAGGGTTGGAAGGGACCTCAGGAGGTCATCTAGTCCAACCCCCTGCTGAAAGCAGGACCAATCCCCAATTTTTGCCCCAGATCCCTAAATGGCCCCCTCAAGGATTGAACTCACAACCCTGGGTTTAGCAGGCCAATGCTCAAACCACTGAGCTATCCCTCCCCCCTAACTAGGGTTGACAGAGACCTCTCAGCCCTGATCTCACCCTGTGGGCTCATCCAAGTGCCTGGAACAAGCCTAGCTCCATCTCAGACACAAAGGAAGCACAGCCCCATCCCCCTCTCAAGAGATGGGAGAGTCAAGTGATGGGTTATCAGAGGCAGAAAGGGAGTCCAGAAAGGCAAACCCAGAGCTGTGTGGGAAGGGGATGAGTCATGCAGCTTTTACTGCTACCCCCTAAGTGCATGGGGAAAAACTGCTCCAAGCTAGGGAATTATTGGTCTCCTCAGACAAGCAGCTTGTGCCAGTTAGCACTACAGCTGGGAATAAAACAACTTTCAGATCCAGGATTTCAGCCCCTGCCTTCAGTAGGAAGAGGTGTCTTCTTAACTCCAGTTAGCTAACTCAAAGTAAAATTCTTGTTAAGACACAGCCTTAGGGTTTGGATTTAACCCATCTCTATTTCAGACACCCCTGCTGTGTGGAAACCCCTAAATAAAACCCTTAAGAGAATCCACCTATACTAGACTAACTCAGCCTGGGGTAAAGAACAAAAGTCTGAAAGGTGTCAACACTAGCACTTCAAAATTGTGGTCACTACCTGGAGTTAACGGGCAATCAGATTAACACAAGGGAAAAAACAGTCTAGTGTAGATGAACACTTGGGCATCAGATATATGATCTCCTTACTCTTTCCCACCAATTCTTGAGCACAGATGCAGCTCCTAGCACGGAGGAGGTATCAGCATTGCAGATGTTTCTATCATATCAGACCTGCTCCTTAAGCATAAGAACATAAGAATGGACATCCTGGTCCGTCTATCACAGTATCCTGTCTTCCAACAGTGGCCAGTGCCAGGTGCTTCAAAGGGAACAAACAAAACAGGGCAATCATCAAGAGATCCATCCCCTGTCATCCAGTCCCAGCATTTGGCAGTCAGAGGTTTAGGGACACCCAGAGTTGCATCTCTGACCATCTTGGCTAAAAGCATCCATGAACTTATCTAGTTCTTTTTTGAACCCTGTTATAGTTTTGGCCTTCACAACATCCTCTGGCAAGGAGTTCCACAGGTTGACTGTGCGTTGTGTGAAGTTATACTTCCTTTTACTTGTTTTAAACCTGCTTCCCATTAACTTCATTGTGTGACCGTTGGTTCTTGTGTTACGAGAAGGGGTAAACAACACTTCCTTACTCACTTTCTCCACAACATTCATGGTATTATAGACCTCTCCCATACCCCCCCCCCAAGTCATTTATTTTCCAAGATGAACAGTCCCAGTCTTTCTACTCTCTCCTCATACAGAAGCTGTTTCATACCCCTAACCATTTTTGTTCCCCTTCTCTGCACCTTTTCCATTTCTAATATATCTTACTTTAAGATGGGATGACAGTATTCAAGGTGTGGACATACCATGGATTTATATAGTGGCATTATGATATTTATTGTCTTATTATCCATTCCTTTCCTAATGGTTCCCAACATTGTTAGATTTTTGACTGCTGCTGCACATTGAGCGGATGTTTTCAGAGAACTATCCACAATGACTCCAAGATCTTTCTTGAGTAGTAACAGCTAATTTAAATCCCATCCTCCACCCACTCCCTTCTCCCAAGCTCCCACCCCGCCCCTCCCCCACCTCCCACCCCCACCTCTTCCTGCCCAGTTCTCCCCTTCCCTCGAGTGTGCCCCATCCCCACTCCTCCCCCCAGCGCCTCCTGCATGCCATGAAACAGCTGATCGCAGCAGGTGGCAAGTGCTGGGAGGAAGAGGGAGGGGTTGATCAGCAGGGCAACAGGCAGATGGGAGGCGTTGGCTGCCGGTGGGTGCTGAGCACCCACCAATTTTTTTCTGTGAGTGCTCCAGCCCTGGAGTCGGTGCCTATGGATTCAAGAGCCCTCTACCATCTTCCCCTCAGGCAAGTCCTTGTAGACTGTGATCAAGTCACCTCTCAACCTTCTCTTCGATAAGCTACGTAGATTAAGCTCCTTCTGTCAGTATTCTTGCCAGCAAGTTAAAGAAGTATGAGCTGAATGAATGGACTATAAGGTGGATAGAAAGCTGGCTAGATCGTTGGGCTCAAGGTCTAGTTGGCAGCCAATATCAAGCGGAGTGCCTCAAGGGTTGGTCCTGGGGCCGATTTTGTTCAATATCTTCAGTAATGATCTGGAGGATGGCGTGGACTGCACCCTCAGCAAGATTGCAGATGACACTAAACTGGAAGGAGAGGTAGATATGCTGGAGGTAGGGATAGTATACAGAGGGACCTAGACAAATTAAAGGATTGGGCCAAAAGAAATCTGATGAGGTTCAACAAGGACAAGTGCAGAGTCCTGCACTTAGGATGGAAGAATCCCATGCGCCGCTACAGACTAGGGACCGAATGGCTAGGCAGCAGTTCTGCGGAAAAGGACCTAGGGGTGACAGTGGACGAGAAGCTGGATATGAGTCAGCAGTGTGCCCTTGTTGCCAAGAAGGCCAATGGCATTTTGGGATGTATAAGTAGGGGCATAGCGAGCAGATCGAGGGACGTGATCGTTCCCCTCTATTCGACATTGGTGAGGCCTCATCTGGAGTACTGTATCCAGCTTTGGTCCCACACTACAAGAAGGATGTTGAAAAATTGGAAAGAGTCCAGCAGAGGGCAACAAAAATTATTAGGGGGCTGGAGCACTTTACTTGTGAGTAGAGGCTGAGGGAACTGGGATTGTTTAGTCTGCAGAAGAGAAGAATTAGGGGGAATTTGATAGCTGCTTTCAACTACCGAAAAGGGGCTTCCAAAGAGGATGGATCTAACTGTTCTCAGTGGTACCAGATGACAGAACAAGGAGTAATGGTCTCAAGTTGCAGTGGGGGAGGTTTAGGTTGGATATTAGAAAAAACTTTCACTCGGAGGGCAATGAAGCACTGGAATGCATTACCTAGGGAGATGGTGGAATCTCCTTCCTTAGAGGTTTTTAAGGTCAGGCTTGACAAAAGCCTGGCTGGGATGATTTAGTTGGGGATTGGTCATGCTTTGAGCAGGCGGTTGGACTAGATGATCTCCCGAGGTCCCTTCCAACCCTGATATTCTATGATTCTAAATGTGACCCACATTCTTCGTTCCCACAGGTATAAACTTGCCTTTGGTTTTATTAAAACTTGCTGCGTTTTGTCCAGTTTACAGAACCTGCCCTTATTTACCACCACAGCAAGCTTTGTCATCTGCAAACTTTACCTGCAAGGTTGTTGATCCATTTCCTTCCAGTCCACCCACCTGCGGAACTGCACTGATCCTAGTGAAATACTGGAAAGGGAAAGCCCTGTATGGACACAGCCACAGGTAAGCTAGTCCCACCCACATGGCAGAACAAAGCCATTTCAGACAGACAGCCAAGGTAGGGGGGATGGACAGCAGAGAAGGAAGGGTAGGGTTTCTGCCTGGGACTGTCACCTGATGTGCTGAAATTACTTCTGAGCCCATTTTCCGTGACAACTTGGGACTTCCAGAACCCTGCCTTATTGAGCCAGACACATTAGCCTGTTGCAGCACAGACCCATGGTCCAGGCCACACCCCCAAAGCTGCAGACTTTAACTAAAAACTGCTCAGCAGGTCACCTATCTCCAGCACCCAGACACCCAGTTCCCAATGGGATCCAACCCCTAATAAATCCGTTTTACTCTGTATAAAGCTTATACAGGGTAAACTCAAATTGTCCGCCCACTATAACACTGATAGAGAGATATGCACAGCTGTTTGCTCCCCCAGGTATTAATCACTTAATCTGGGTTCATTAATAAACTATAAGTGATTTTATTAAATATAAAAAGTAGGATTTAAGTGGTTTCAAGTAATAACACAGAACAAAGTAAGTTACCAAGCAAAATAAAGCAAAAATACACAAGTCTAAGCCTAATACATTAAGAAACTGATTATAGGTAATATCTCACCCTCAGAGATGTTCCAATAAGCTTCTTTCACAGACTAGACTCCTTCCTAGTCTGGGCCCAATCCTTTCCCCTGGTACAGTCCTTGTTAGTTCCAGCAGACATTTTACCTTTTAATCAGGGGCTCTCTCATGACTGGCACCTCTTTGTCCTGCTCCACCCCCTTTTATAGCTTTGGCACAAGGCGGGAATCTTTTGTCTCTCTAGGTCCCCACCCTCCTCCTAAATGGATTCCAGATTTAAGATGGATTCCAGCATCATGTGACATGGTCACATGTCCCTGTGAGAGATCATTTTTCATTACCCACAGGCTGACCCACACGTATGCAAGAAGGCTTGCAGGTAAATAAACCCATTCACAACCAGTTGTCCTAGTCAATGGGAGCCATCAAGATTCTAAGCCACCATTAATGGCCCACTCTTTGTATAATTGCAATAGGACCTCAGAGTTACACTTCCTATTTCTAGCTTCAGATACAAGAATTATACGTGCATACAAATAGGATGAACGCACTCAATAGATAAGCTTTCTAATGACACCATACAAGGTGTATTTAGCGTACAGCATATTCCAGTTACGTCATATTCATAAGCACATTTCCATAAAGCATATGGAGTGCAACGTCACAGTACAAGCCCCAAGGCACAGCATGGCAGAATAGAGCCATTTCAGACAGACAGTCAAGGTACGGGGGATGGACAGCAGGGAAGGAAAGGTAGGCTTTCTGCCTGGCCGGGGACAGTGTACTGGAGCCTGGGGAAAGTTTAAGAATGACATTTAACTGCAGGAGCAGGAATAGGGGGAGGCCTGCTCAGATAAGCTTCCATGGAGCTCCCTGAACAGGATGCTGAGTAACTAGACGCTCAGCCAATAAACAAGACGCTCATGGCATCATCAGGGCTCAGTCAATCAGCTGGCCAAGTGCCCAGCCTTCCAGATCACTCCGCAGCTGTCCGAGAGCTGATGAGTTCGTTCATGGGCATTACATGTAGGTACCATGCAGGAAGGGCAGGTTTTATAAAGAAGGGAAATACAGGGATGCCCCAGTTCCCCATTTCACAGCCATCTGGTCTCCAGGGAAGAAGAGCAAGCGTAACAGTCTTCTCTTGCAAAAAGAAAAGGAGTACTTGTGGCACCTTAGAGACTAACCAATTTATTTGAGCATAAGCTCACGAAAGCTTATGCTCTAATAAATTGGTTAGTCTCTAAGGTGCCACAAGTACTCCTTTTCTTTTTGCAAATACTGACCAACACGGCTGTTACTCTGAAATCAGTCTTCTCTTGGTGAACTGCTGCCAGCCCCTCCCCTGTCCCTTGCAGCCAGTCAAGGGGCCCACAAGGTATTACACTGACAAAGAAAGGATCATCTTTTTGTTGAAAGATGCTCATGGAGTCATTGTGGATAGTTCTCTGAAAACATCCACTCAATGTGCAGCGGCCGTCAAAAAAGCGAATAGAATGCTAGGAATCATTAAGAAAGGGAGAGATAATAGGAGAGAAAATATCATGTTGCCTCTATATAAATCCATGCTACGCCCACACCCTGAATGCTGCCTGCAGTTGTGGTCACCCAGTCTCAAAAAAAAAAAAAAAAAAAAAAAAAAAAGACACTGGAATTGGAAAAGGTTCAAAAAGGGAAACAAAAATGATTAGGGGTATGGAACGGCTGCCATATGAGGAGAGATTAATAAGACTGGGACTTTTCAGCTTGGAAAAGAGACGACTAAGGGGGGAGATTTGATAGAGGTCTATAAAATCATGACTGGTGTGGAGAAAGTAGATAAGGAAGTGTTATTTACTGCTTCTCATAACACAAGAACTACGGGTCACCAAATTTAATTAATAGGCAGCAGGTTTAAAACAAACAAAAGGAAGTATTTTTTCACACAACACACAATCAGCCTGTGGAATTCCTTGCCAGAGGATGTTGTGAAGGCCAAGACTATAACAGGGTTCAAAAAAGAACTAGATAAATTCAAGGAGGATAGGTCCATCAATGGCTATTAGCCAGGATGGGCAGGGATGGTGTCCCTAACCTCTGTTTGCCAGAAGCTGGGAATGGGCGATGGGATGGATCACTTGATGATTACCTGCTCTGTTCACTCCCTCTGGGGCACCTAGCATTGGCCTGTTGGAAGACAGGATACTGGGCTAGATGGACCTTGGTCTGACCCAGTATGGCCGTTCTTATGTGTTTGTACAGCCCTAGAGCATTGGGATCGTTGTCTATGAGCAGGGCTCCAATGTGCTGTGGTCACGCCTCCCCATCAGAACAAACCTGCCATCCTCTCCGGGCTGCTGCAAGAGAGTGCTGGCCCCAGCCCAGCACGTTTGTGCTGACAAGTTCAGACACTGCAAAGCAGAAAACTCCCAGAGAGGCAGGAGGAGGGTCAGGAAGAGGAGCCTCACAAACACCACGAATGCAGGGCTGGGCTCACAGTCTGGCCTGTACCATCTCATCTCTTCGCAGAGCCTTCAGCGAGTTGCTACTGACATTGTAACTTGCCACCGCAGGGAAGAAATTCAAGCACAGCAACCGGCTCATATGCAAAGAGAAGGCTCTCCAGGACGGACTCGTTTGTGCAGCCACTGTCAGCCACACACAGCAGTGAGAGTCAGGGCAAGCAATATCTTACTAGAGTAACTTGTTAATAAATCTAGGCTAGAGCAAGTGGTCTTAGAGTGCACAGCCAGCAACTCTTGCTGGTGGCCTCTCCGACAAACCTGTCTCTCTGTCCCTGCCTCCCGCAGCCCTTCAGTGAGAGCCCACCCCAGGAAAGGTGGGTTGGGAACTTACTGGCTGCCGGGGGAGTCCAGGCTCCCCATGCCCTGGCCAGGCAGGAGTGGGGAGATGCTCAGGGAGGTGCCCCAGTGACCGAGCACTGCAGCTGCCTCCACCAACAAGAGCCACCTCTGACACCACACACACCGGCCCCATTTCTCTCCAGAGGCACTGCCCAGAGCCCCCAGGTAGCTGTGCAGTGCAGAGCACCTATCCCTGCTGGTGGCACCAGTGCAAACACCAAGGCCATATATCTCGCCTCCCTTGGAAATAGCTCATCAGGAGTAACAGTTGGGTGCTGTAGGTAGTGGGTGCTGTAGGTAGGGGCTGCTGCTTTGGCCCCACAATCTCCGCCCATGATTTGACACGGTTGCGGCCACACAAAAAATCCACTGGTGGTCACATTTGAGAAATGCTGATTGTGTTTTATGTTTTCTTTTTGTCACCTTATGTTTCCAAAACATTAGACTTGCTTTTATCTGAATCGTGATCTCAGGGTCTGTGAAACAAACTTCAGTTTGGCTTTGCTGTAGAGCAGAGGTGGGCAAACTACAGCCCACAGGACCCTCCCGCGTGGCCCCTGAGCTCTGGGGCCAGGAGGCTAGCCCCAGCTCCTCCCCCACAGCCTTAGCTCACTGCGCCGCCGGTGCAATGCTCTGGGCAGTGGGATTGCGAGCTCTTGCCGGGCAGCACAGCTGCAGAGCCGCGGCCTGACCCGGTGCTCTGTGTTGGGCAGTGGCATGGCTGGCTCCAGCCAGGCGGCATGGCAGCCTGTCCTGGTGCTCTGGGCGGCACGGCTGTAGCGCCGCCAGCCACCGGTGCTCCAGGCAGCGTGGTAAGGGGTCAGGGAGCAGGGGGGTTGGATAGAGGGCAGGGGAGTTCAGGGAGGTGGCCAGGGGGCAGAGGTGTGGATAGGAGTCAGGGCAGTCAGAGGGCAGGGAACAGCCTGACCCCTGCCAAGGCTTCACCCCACCTCAGTGTGCACTGAACAGGCTGCCCCAGAACAAGCCTCCTCACACTGCTACTGGGCCTTGCCCCGTTCACAATGGTCCCTCTTCTCTTGGGCCCTCACCTCACATGCCTCCAGCAGGGTTAGCACATAATTCTCACTCAATTTGGGGCACCGCTGGCAACGGTCCTGCCAGCATCCAACAGGGCAAGACAGTTATGTACAGACAGCAAAGCTGGTGCTCAGAAAAGTCAGATCTGCCCCTTTCTCTTCCCATTTTATTCTGCTCTGGGGCAGCACTGCCAGCTCCATACTCACTGGTCAGAACCCCACCCATAAGCTCAGATGGCGAGATGTTCTCCTGACCAATGCCCTGGGATCTCGGAGTTGGGTCATGCTAGTCTGTACCTGGGAAGGGAGAAGTGGAGAGAAGCCCCAGAAACACCAACACAGCTGGGATGTACTGTGGGTGTAAACCCCCATCGGTATCCACAACCCACCTTAGCTGGGCTAAGGTTACCAGGGATGGTACATATGATGCTGGCAACCCGGTGCCAGCTCGTGCCAAAGTCCCTCTGTCTCCCTAGGGCACGGACAGATATATGGCTGGAATCAGCCTGGCTTCCCTGTGTATTGTTAAAATAGGCGTTCGGGTTCTAAGAACGTGTTTAGATTTTATGGGATGCTGGTGAGCTGCTGCCAGCATTAATCGTAGGCCACGTCTACACTACCCGCCGGATCAACGGGTAGTGATCGATCTATCGGGGATCGATTTATCGCCTCTAGTGTAGACGCGATAAAACGATCCCCAATCGCTCTGCCGTCGACTCTGGAACTCCACCAGGGCGAGAGGCGGAAGCGGAGTCGACGGGGGAGCAGCGGCCGTCGATCCCGTGCCGTGAGGACGCAAAGTAAGTGATTCTAAGTTGATCTAAGATACGCAACTTCAGCTACGAGAATAGTGTAGCTGAAGTCAACGTATCTTAGATCGATCCCCCCCCACCCCACCCCACCGTAGACCAGGCCTTACTCTCAGCATCTGTATCCCACGCCGTACGGTAATAGCTGGGCGGCTGTACTGTGAGCCTCTGAGACTGTGTAACTCACCAGACACATTAACTGGTGTGAAGGGCTCATCTCCAGCAGAAGATGTAACATCCTGCCCAACAGGGAAGGTCCATTGACCAGACAGACTATTGTGGGATGCCAAAGAGGACAAAAGACATTTGTTGTTTTGTCCCCCCTTCCCCTTGAAGATGAGTCATGCAAGCAGATTCCTCCCTTCAACTGAGTTTGCAGCTCAGAATAGAAAGAAGGAGGGGGATAAAAACCCCTGACAAGAAGGAACTATATCTCGGTGCTGCTTGGATTCTAAGGGGCCAGGTTTTCTAGACATAAGCAAGGGATCCCCAGCTGTTCAGCCTGGGTTAGCCTAAAGGACACATAGATCTTGCTTATTACAGAAGCCTATATTACCTTTTGAAACGTAAGATTGTAACTCATTTGTGTGCGCGTGCATGCTCACCTGCTTTAACATTGTAAATAACTCATTTCCTTTTTAATAAATCTTCACGTAGACAATCCTGTAATGAACTACAAGTGTTGTCTTTGGTGTGGGACAATAGATCTCTGGTAAGTGACTGGTCCTTGGGACCAGGAACAACCTGAATATTGCTGTAATTCATGGTGCAAGGGACCACCTATCACAGACACACTCTCTTTGGCAGAAAGACAGGTTGGAGCACCCAAGGGGACCATCTGTGATTCCGTGGACAGGCTGTTAAGTACCTGGGGAGTTTACACTTGCTAACTGGTTAGTAAAATCTAAGTGTAGAACTCTCAGCCACTGTGGACTCTGCACCCTGAGGCTGGTACGGATGCTCTTGGGTCACTGCAGCCAGCAGGACAGGGCACAAGCAGGAAGCACCAGAATGGCTCAGACCCAGGGAATGTGTGGCACTGGCACCTCAAAGAGCCAAAATGTCACGGTAAGCTGAGCACCCGTGACTGGCAGAACTGAGAGGCCAAGCGCCCTTCCTGGGTCAGGGCGAAGTACTTTCGCTCCTTCCACACTAGCAGTCAAACCAAGGCCAGGCCAGGCCAGGCCCTGCAAGCAGCAACAAGTCAATCCCTTCGTGCGAATGGGACGGCACTCCTTCTCAGAGCAAGTCCCCCATGCCTTCCTGAGGCCGGCCAGGTACGAGGGGGACTTCTCCCCCACACGCCCCTGTTCTTGCTGTATGCTCCTGCTGTGACCCGGTCTTCAGGAACGCCGGCCAGCGGCAGGACCCAGGCTGGAGCCCACAGTTACTTTGCACTCTGTCTGACTGAGAGAAGTTGCCCTGAGGGAGAGGGGGAAGTAAAGCACTCTTCTCACTCCACTCAGGGCTTCAGCACCCCAGGACGGAGTCACTGCCCACGGCGGACTCAAGAGCTGCTGTAACTTGAAAAAACCCTCTGACTCTCCTCCCTGATGCAGGATTTCCACTAGAGCAGATGCCATGGACTGGGGGAAAGGGGAAAATAAGCTGCCCTCTGACTATTCCACTGAAACCAAGAGACCAGCTTCTCTTCCTCAGCAGCACCATGAGCTTGGGATTTCAGGCAGAGAGCTATTTCCCTCCTGTGCTGGGCCACACCTGCAACCATAAAAACCGAAAGGAGACAGTTCTCAGCATGCGTCCTGTGTGCACCTAACAGCTCCACAACGCTGCAGAGCACCTCCGCTTCCCCTGGGTAAATCTTGTTAGCTGGCTTCTCCTGTGTAAATCTTGCCAATTAGAAAGTTCCCTTGTTCAGCTACACTTTCCCTTTGCTGGTGTAGCTCTATTCCCTGGATCTTCTGATCTTCCCCTTCCCACCATGGGGCAGCGATTGTGACTCCCAGCTGTTCATGTTAGCTTACATGCAAATACAAAGCCTCTCCCTCAGGCCAGGCTTTGACTGAAGGTTTAAATACAGCCAGCCAGCAACCTTCCCTCTCCCACGTAACTACAGCTATTCCAGCCACCGCCCAGGTGCAAACCACAGCCACTTCCCTGCCCCCGTCCCCACCCCCACCCTGAACAGGGCAGCACACCCTAAGGTCAGTCAGTCCAGGCTATTGCAGACTGGGGGCAGTGGAGGAGTTGGAATCGAACTCCAAAGCTAAGGGATCCCACAGAGAACAACTTGTCAGCACCTCCTTTCTCCCACTCCAGCCCCAGCATCTGCCCACTAACCCCAAGAGCAGCAGCATCATGCGGGAGAAATAGGTTCACACATGCCACCAGGGCAGCTGCCAGCCCACGGGTGCAAGGTGTTTGCACACGCAGCATTGCTCAGCATGCAGGTCACCAGCTTCAGCTTCCAAATGGATTTTAGGGGAGAAAAGACCTCCGCTCTCTGTGCAGACAAGGGGAAGTGCTCTTCCAGCCACCAGCAGGGCAGCTTAGGGTTAGGGTTAACAATGCATGAAGTGAGCTGTAGCTCACGAAAGCTTATGCTCACATAAATTTGTTAGTCTCTAAGGTGCCACAAGTACTCCTTTTCTTTTTGCGGATATAGACTAACACGGCTGCTACTCTGAAACCTAATTTCTGGCTTATTGCAACAACCTCCCCCAGCTGCCTTCCTCCCCATGACTGGAGGGGTGTGAACAGGCCACTACATGTGAATGGTCCCTTGAAATGCGCTAACTACTTATGCAAAAAGGAGGACTTGTGGCACCTTAGAGACTAACAAATTTATTTGAGCATAAGCTTTCGTGAGCTACAGCTCACTTCATTGGATGCATTCAGTGACTCAGAGGTTATCACGTTGCAGGGCAAAGGGTGGCTGCCTCCTATAAGCCAGGGGTCCAAATGGGAGTAGAGGTGGCACCCCTGCAAGTGATCAGAACGAGACATCGTTCACACTAGATCACACAGGTGTTCAAAAACAGGACAGAGCCGCTCTGCCAGGCCCAACTCCCCCTCAGCGGTGGTAGCTACCCAGCGCCACCAACTAGTACCACCCAATAAGACACCAGCTCAGTAGGCTGGGCAGATCTGTGACCCTCCCATATGAGGGATGAAATAGTTAATGCCAAAGTTTACAGTCATCCTCTCTGGGCACCTGCACTACAGCTCCCAGAGCCGGCACACCACAGCTCCTGGCAGACTCACCTCTGTGTTGGTGATACACACTTAACACTGCAATAAAGCCTCAAATGCTAACAGTTAGAGCCTCCAGAGCAGTAGCAGCCGCTGGAGCACCCCCTCCCCCAGCATCTAAGATTCAGTGACTTTTTGTTTATTGCCCGTGACTTTTACCACCAGTGAGTAAATCGTAGCCTTAGCAATAGCAAAAGCAGTACTGACAGACCAACCCTTCCTCATTTAAAAACCTGAAAGCTGAGGTTCTATAGAACAAGCAAACAGTCTGAGCTGTACCAGTGCACCATGCACCAGCCCAGTCCAAGGCCTGCCCCCAGCAGGTTAGAGGCAACACGTGTTTTACTTCCCTCTGAATGTCTCTCTCTGGGGACAGAATCTGCTCTAAACCTCCTCTTGTTCCCACTTCCTCCTAGAGACCTCCATCAGCAGGCCTACTCTCCAGATCTTTAAGGTGGCACAGGACTCCTCATTGTTTTTGCTATAGTTGGGCAGGTCACAACAGGAGACCACTTCCATTGCTCCACTTCTCATTTAACAGAGGTGCTACTGTGCCTGGATGGGGCTCCCCAGAGAGCTGTTGCCACTCAGAGCGGAGGTCAGACCAGGAAGGGTTTATTTTCAGACACAGTCAACTCCTTCTGCAAACCGTTCACCACAACAGCCCAGGCAGCAGGCAGGAGCTGGGCTGACTGCACGCCAGTGGCACTGCAGAGATGAGACATGGCCTGCACAGCAGGGATTAGGGGGTACCAGCCATTGCTTCAGCTGTTTCACAGCGCCAAGTCTCCCAAGCATAAAAACCTGGAGACCTAATCCAGACCCAGTAAGTGACCTAAACTGATGCAGAGTGCTATCTTAGTCATGTATGCAGCACTACAGGGATACTGTGGGGACCAGATACATGGGACGAACCCCTCCAACCAAGCCTCATACACAGCGGTAGCAGCCTCTCCCCCCTGGCTACACAGCCTCATCCCCCTTGGGTTCCCACACTTCATGTTTACGGGGTAACTCACCCTGTTTGCAGCTGTGTCCCCGAGTGCGTTCAGTGCAATGACATCTCAGAGGTGGGAGCTGGCTAATGCTATTGCACTGTGTGAGCGACAGCTGCGGAATCCAGGTACAGAATGCAAGCTCAGGTTTCTAACTCTTATGGGTTGCGAAGACAGAAAATAAATCCCAAGTGTGACCAATGCAGCCACACCCAGCCAAGTGCACAGCCAATGTGGGATAATAGCTTAGAGGAATGGGCTGCCCCAGGCACAAACCAACTCTGAGACAGACATTGTATCTATGCTAGAGTTGCCAGGCGTTCAGTTTTCGACTGGAATGCCCAGTTGAAAAGGGACCCTGGCAGCTCCAATCAGCAATGCCCACTCAATTCACTTCATCTCCACCACCACCACCCCCCCACACACGAAAGGCAAGGAAAGAGATATGCCCGCTCCCTTCTATGGGCCCAACCAAAAGGGCTCCCACACGCCCAGCTTCCACGGAGCCATTACCACCGTCAGCCTTCCTGCAGAGCATGCCAGGCTCTGCTCACAGCAAGAGCCCCTTCTCCCAGAACAGACCACTCTTTAATCTAACATAAAAAAAGGCAGAAATAAAATCCAACGACTGGAAGCAGAAGCTGGACAGATTTAGACTAGAAATACACCTTTTCACCAGTGAGGGTAATTACCATTGGAACAAGTTATTGCGGGATGTGGTGAATTCTCTGTCCCGTAAAGTCTTTAAAATCAAGCTTAGAGGTCCCTTTCTAAAGGAGACTTTAGCTCAACCAGAAGTCATGAGCTGGACGCAAGAACCACAGGTGACTTTCTCTGGCCTGTGTTATACAGCTCAGACTAAATTATTGTAACGGCCCCCTCTGGTCTTGAAAGCTATGAACCTAGCATGGGGAGGGCAGAGGATGGGGTTGCGTAGAGCCCCACCCGAGCACCAGCGCCCTCCACTGATGCCAGATGAAGTTTTGGTTAGCCAAGCAAAGCACATGCACTGCTGGAAAGAGTCTGCTTGCATGCCAGACACGGCACATACTGTAATCTGTCCTCGGCAGGTGTATCGCTGGGCAGGTCAGACAGCAGGAGATTAGAGGAGAGGGAACACAGTGAAGTGCCACCCACACCCTCCCTTTCATGCTGCAGGTAAGGAGGGGTTAGCTAGACTCAGCCAGGTAACAGTCACCACCTCCACCCAGCCAATGGGGTCTGCTCGCTTCAGGTTGACTTTGCAGGGCAAGGACTTTCCTTTGCTACGATCTGTACAGATTTGAGAACAGGATTCTGGGAGGCAAGACGTGCACACGCCCTACCCCAGAGGCCAGGTTCTCAAACCAACCATAAACTCTCCACTGTGTTCTGGTGCAGGAGATGGGGGGGTGAAACCTGATATCTGGGCTCTGCCAAGCACCCTAGACTCTTCAAAGCAGGGCTGCCAGCCCCAGGAGACAGAGCCAAGCATCCCCAGGAGATTGCTCAATGCAGTAAGTCATGCTCGCTTTAATGCAGCTTCCAAATAACTTGGAGGGGAAGCTGCCTCAAAACATGGAAAGGTTGATTCCATTTGAAAGTTTAGCCTGGAATGCAGTCAGATATGCAGCCCCCAGCCAGCTGCTCACAGCAGGACTTCCCTTACCCTGGAGGAGGGTGACCAGATGACCAAATATTAGGGGCTTTGTCTTATATAGGACCCTATTACCTCCACCCATCCTAATTTTTCACACTTGCTATCTGGTCACCCTACCCTAGAGTGGAAGAGCTGTCTACTCTTTCCCTTCCCCATCCTCCCAGCCACTCCCCTCAGTCTTGAGACCATACCTCCCCCTGCCACTATACAGCTCAGTCCCTGCAACACCTCGGACGCTTCAAAAAATCTTTGTTCAGAATGTCATTCCTTTGTACTGACCAACAGAAAGAGAGACAAGGGCTGGGCCCAATCAGGTTATTCATTATCAATTCAGCCCCAGAAAAACCAGTGCATCTGATGAAGTGAGCTGTAACTCACGAAAGCTTATGCTCAAATAAATTGGTTAGTCTCTAAGGTGCTACAAGTACTCCTTTTCTTTTTGCAAATACAAACTAACACGGCTGTTACTCTGAAAAGAAAAACCAGTGTAACTTTGCTTCCAGTGGAGATAGGTTATTTGCATTACCAAAGCACCTAAAAGCTCTAGTTCTGGGCCAAGGCCCCACTGTGCTAGGCACTGTACAAATGCAGAAGAGAAATGGTCCCTGCCCCAAAGAGTTTACAATCTCAGGCCAGAGTCGACAGATGGATACTGAGGAGGAGCACCACAAGAGAACAGCAGGAGCCTGGATGAGAGCTTTAGCGGCATGAATGGATTGGAAAGGCCATATCTTAGGAAACATTATGCAGAAAGAACCTGCAAGATGTAGACCTAGCATGGCTCTGAGGACCTAGAGAGGGGCCCAGGTCAAAGGTGACACCCAGGCTACGAGCCTGAGCAACAGGCAGGATGGGCGTGTTGTTCACAGTGATTAAGAAAGGAGGTAGTGGGAGGGCAGGGAGCACACTGCAGAGGCCGGCACGGCCAGGGCATACAGGGCCTGCCTGAGATGGCAATGTTACCAGTGAGCGCAGCTACTGACAGAACCAGCGTGAGTAGTTCAGAGCATTCTTGCAAGGGAACTCGTTTCCACAAGAAAGCAGAAGGTGCCAAAGCCATGTTTTGGGGTCCCGGTGTGAACTTTGCCTTCTCCGAAAGCCTCCCCTCCTCACTAACAAGGATTGAAACCAACCCAGGACCCACCCAGGACAAAGATGGCAGCACACAAAAGACTAAGCATGACCTGCAGCCTTCAGGAATGGCAGAGCCGAGTTATAAGAGAAAATAGAAACAGAAGTGCTGTGTTAAATAGCTAAGAAAGTTCCTACTTACTTCAATGGGAGCGGGAGCAGGCCCTAAGGAGAAGTCCCATGAGGAGAAATTAAGGGGAAGACAGGGAGAGTCAAGGTGGTCAGGAAAGTGAGCTCCTGCGAGCTAGTCCAGGACAGAGTTTTAGAATGGTTAGATCTGGGCCAGAGGCCAGGTAACTAGGGACAGTGTGAGAACTACAACATGAAGAGTTTGTACAGCGTTCTGCTGACATGTTACAGTCTTGCCTTCACTAGGCGAGAAGGTACATTCTTACCTTGCGTTAGCCAACACATGGCAAAGTCCCAGTGAAGACAAGACCGCTGGAGTTTTAACATGTAAGGTGGCCATGGTAAACCCTAGGCGCTCCCATAGCTGTAACCTCAACCTGCTAATATGTAAAACTACAAATGGCCTTGTCTTCACTAAAATTGTACACCTTGCTAGTTACCATGTGTTCACTTAATGGCTATGAACTGTTAGGGGTAAGGAATGGTGTCCCTAGCCCCTGTTTGTCAGAGGGTGGAGATGGATGGCAGCAGAGAGATCACTAGATCATTACCTGTTAGGTTCACTCCCTCTGGGGCACCTGGCATTGGCCACTGTTGGCCAACAGGATGCTGGGCTGGATGGACCTTTGGTCTGACCCAGTATGGCCATTCTTATGTTCACTGACAAAGTAAGAATACAACATTTCCCTAGTAAAGATCCACCCCAGCAGTGTTAAAGATTAAAGTTCAGCAGAGATCAGCCCCAATGCAAACCTGAAAGGATAAAAAGGCCCGTTTGGGGCAGCAATGTGGCAGCTTACACTTATAAACGACTGTTTCGGGCTCTCTGCAGACTCAGGAAGACGTCACTACATCAGTTTCATTTGATTCATGTTTTGAAGGTTTCTTTCATAACAGCTGAAGACTTTTTTTTTTTTAAACTAAAGCTGAGAGTGGAAAACACCCAAGATGCCAGTCTACCTGCTCCCCCCCAACCCTCTGGGGCTGGCAGTTAGTACCAGACTCAGAGGGGGTCCCACACTCCACCTAGTGCACAGAACCCCATTTTCCACAGTATGCATCCGATGAAGTGAGCTGTAGCTCACGAAAGCTTATGCTCAAATAAATTGGTTAGTCTAAGGTGCCACAAGTCCTCCTTTTCTTTTGGCGAATACAGACTAACACAGCTACTACTCTGAATTCTGATGCTGTTTTGCTCTCCAGTGACAAGAGTAAAGAACCACCTATCTTACAAGGAGATACTAAAAACAATTGACTTGTTTAGCCAAGCAAAATGAAGGCTGCGAGGGGATCTGATTGCTCTCTATAAATACATCAAGGGGTAAACACAAGGGAGGGAGAAAAGCTACTGAAGATGAAGGACAGTGTTGGTGCGAGAGTAAACTTAGGATGAAAATTTGGAGATGGTTTCTTACCATCAGAGATGGCAGGTTCTGGAACAGCTTCCCAATAGGAGGGGTTGGGGCAAACAACCCAACTCCTTTTAAGATGGAGCTTGATAAATTTATGAACAGTGCTATCTGACGGGGTTGCCTGTGACAGCAGGGGACTGGACTCAGTGACCCAGGAGGTCCTTGCCAGATCTACGTTCTTATGTTACTTGTCTCAGATCTCATGGAGAGATTTCCAGCTCAACACCTTACGGCTAGTCTGGGGGAAAGCACACTGCCAAGTCCAGGCAGTGCTGGCTTGAGGCTTGATGAGAGCAGCAAGAGTGAGGCCTTGAGGGAAGGGGTGAAGTGGGGTGGGGTCTGGGGCAGAGGGTCGAGCACCCCGGGGAAATTAGAAAGCTGGTGCCTATGCCATTGCCTCACTGCCTACAGCACATTGGCCCGAACCTTTAGTCCTGCTGGAGACAGAGGCAAAACTTTTAGCCAGCGCACCCACATCAGCTCCTCCCCATAGAAGACAAAAATGCCATTTTATGTGCATTTATTCTTGCTCGCCCCCATGCAGAAGCAGCATTTAAAACGGGGTTTTAAAGGTGGGATTCCAACTTCCCTGGCTCAGTGCCTTTGGACACACAGACGTTCCTATAAGTAAACCTTTCCAGGTATCCATATTTTCTCATTTCAAAGATTTATAAAATTAGCTACAGCTACAACGAAGCAATGTAGGACACTTTATTCTCCACTCAATCTAATCAGTCACAATCAGGAAACATTTGACATAACTGGATTTGCACCGTGGCCTGGAGTTCCCCTACTTTTATATCTGAACTCCTGTGTATGCCCAATAAAAGCCATTACCTCTACCATCTTTTCCATTTCACAGGGTCTGATACAGCTACATGCTTTCTCCTTCAGCTAGCTAATGCATTTACAACCCTCCCTCTAGAAGTATAAATCACTCTGCACAGATATTCATCAGAAAGAATGGGGCCAAGCAAACAATGGGCTTTGCACACACACACAAAAAAATCAATATTCTAAAACCAGCATCAGGCAAGTGAGGCAGCAGCTTAAGTAGGATCCTGGTCCCTGAGTCTTACTGCAGGGCTGGTATTTCTACAATAATTATATAACCTGATACTAAACATGCAATAAATTAATCAATTTAAGCTATGGACAAAGGACTGCTATAAAAGGGCAGCCATATCCCATCACGACTACACACATGAAACTGTCTGGCTCAGAAATCATTTCCGCACATTGGTAGTAAAATACGTATAGCTGGGACCATGCAGAGCCCCAGCCCTATACAAACATAACAGGTTCTGAGGAGATCACTCTTCTGAAGGGTGTACTACTTAGGTAGAGTTAATGTAGATCACACTGATGGGGGAGAGAGTTAAGATGACTTAATGAACGCTACAGGAAATGGCGGCGATAATAAGCCAATAGGCATAGCTTATTTACTTCCATTAACCCAATGCATTTATACTGACAAACAGAAGTCTCCAAATAAATTCTATCCCAATCACAGGAACCGCTTACTTAATATGTGGTAACTTCCTAGGGAAACCAAGGCAGATTGTACCTTTCTGTTACAACATTTCACATGCGTTAGAAGGTTAAGATAAAGACACTGGGAGAGCCTAGGACTTACCCTGATTTGCTAATAACTCATGTTAAAGCTACAACCTCCTGGTCTCTATTAGCATTTTGCCCCTTTTAGTTACCACATTAGCTAACAAAGTAAGAACACACTTTTTCCTAGTGAAGACAAGGGCTAAGAGACCAGCACCAAGGGATGTGCATTCATTTCAGCCTCCAAGGAACCCACAGGTTAGTAGTCTCAACCAGGGGTACATGCGCCCTTGGGGGTACACAGAGGTCTTCCAGGGGGTACATCAACTCATCTAGATATTTGCCTAGTTTTACAACAGGTGACATAAAAAGCACTAGCAAAGTCAGTACAAACTAAAATTTCATTCAATGAGTTTTTTTATACTGCTCTATATACTACACACTGAAATGTAGGTACAATACTTATATTCCAATTGCTTTATTTTATAATTATATGGTAAAAATGAGAAAGTCAGCAAGTTTTCAGTACTGGTGGGCTGTGATACTTTTGTATTTTTATCCCTGATTTTGTAAACAAATAGTTTTTAAGTGAGGTGAAACTTGGGGATATGCAAGACAAATCAAACTTCTGAAAGGGGTACAGTAGTCTGGAGTGGCTTTCAACCTCCACCATAGATGATACAAGGCTACAGATCATTTCCCCCAGTTATCCACCCAAACCAAGAAAAAAAAATCACCGCTAAACACAAGTGGAGCAAGAAACACAACCAGGAGTATTGTACACAGTATAAACTGTGGCTACCACTGTAACAAGACTTGAATTGAATAAATTCAATAAGACAAGGACAGGCTGGAAGGCAGGGTGGGTTGGTAACCGCTATAGCACACTCCCCTCAGAACCAGGGACAGAAGCCTCAACTGAATCTCAAGGTTCTTCTGCTGTTGCCACACAGCTGTGAAGCCCGCTGCCAAGAATCCACGCCCCGTCTCCCTCCACTGTCTGGCCCACGCAGCGGGGGACAACCTGCCACTGGCTGCAGCCACCCCCTCAGCTCAAGCGATACGCAGGCGCTGGGGATCCAACGGTTCTAACGTTGCTGATTAGCCAGGTGGCTGAATTAGGGTTTGATTTTTCCAGTTCCTGAAGAAAGGCTCGGAAGCTCTGTTTTAAAAAGCTCCGTTAAAAGAGTATTACGGCTGCAAAGCGAAGCACCCAACGGTCAGAAATGCCAGGTTTGTTTTCCTGCCCAACCGTAATTTGCCTCCCTAGGCCCCTCACTGAACGGGTCGGGGTCCTGCGAAATGACAACGTCTGACCACTCACGGGCTGCATCACAACGCGGGGCCACAGGGGCCACACTGCGGCTTTCACTCGCGAGTGCTTCGTTTTTAACCGAAATCACGATCCTCTGACACGATTCTAGGAGACCCTGGCCTGTGTCCGAAGCCGCGGTCCGTGCGCGGCTCCCCGCGACACACGCTGATGCGCAGCGGAGGCGGCAGGAGCCTGGACAGCCCCACTCGCTCGGGCACCCCGCGGAGCGCGCCCGGCCGGACCGCGGGCCTCGCTCCGAGCAGCCCGCCCCGTCACAGCCAGACCCCAGCCCGCGGCCGGTGCCCGCAGCCTCCGGCAGGCTCGGGAGCAAACCCGCAGGCCGGGGGCTCGGCACCGCTGGGGGCTGCTGCCCTGGCGGCGGTGACATCATCCAGCCAGCGCCCGGGCCGGCCGGCGAGGGTCTGCGGGCGGGGCCGGTGCCAGCTCCCCGCCCGCCCGGCTCCGGTGCGCAGCGGCCGCCGCTCGCCCCCGCCCGCCGGTCCCGAGGCTGCCCGGCTCGGCCCCCCCCCCGGCTCAGCCCCGCCCGGCTCGGCCCGGCTCAGCCGCCCCCGGCTCAGCCCGGCTCGGCCCCCCCCCAGCTCAGCCCCCCCCCGGCTCGGCCCGGCAGCCCCCGGCTCAGCCCCCCCCCCCGGCTCAGCAGCCCCCCCCCCGGCTCAGCCCGGCCCGGCTCGGCCCGGCCCCCCGCAGGAGGCAGCCACGCCCGGGCGGGCAGCTGGCTACCGGGGTCGGGCAGCAGCCCCCGGCGCGCCAGGGCGATAGGGCCCCCCCCGCCGGGACCCCGGGGAGACGGAAATGCCCCCCCCCGCGGGACCCGGGAGATGGGCGCCCCCGCCCGCCCTTACCCGGGAAGGGTCTCTCCGTGCGGGGCACGGCGGAGCGCGCGGCAGCCCCCAGCAGCAGGAGCAGGAGCCCGAGCCCCGGCCCCATTCTCGGCCGCCCGGGTCCCGCTTTCTTCCGGCGGCCGCTGCAGCCCGCTCCGGCCTCCCGCCGCTCCCCGCAGCCGCCCCCGGCCCCGCCCCGCCAGGTGGCCCCGTGACGTCGCCGCGCAACGCCCCTGCCGCAGGTAGCTCCGCGGGGGGGGCAAAGGCCCTCCCGGGACCGAACACGTGGGGCACCAGCGCGCCCTGGGGCGTCCCGACCTGTGACCCCGACCCCAGCCCGCCTGCGACCCCCAGCGCTCCACCCCTCCCCCGAGCAACCTGCACCCCATCTCCCTGCGCTCCCCACACATCGCCTCTCCCCCTGCACCCCTCCCCCGAGCAACCTGCACCCCATCTCCCTGCGCTCCCCACACATCGCCTCTCCCCCTGCACCCCTCCCCCGAGCAACCTGCACCCCATCTCCCTGCGCTCCCCGCACATCGCCTCTCCGCCTGCACCCCTCCCCCGAGCAACCTGCACCCCATCTCCCTGTGCTCCCCGCACATCGCCTCTCCCCCTGCACCCCTCCCCCGAGCAACCTGCACCCCATCTCCCTGCGCTCCCCGCACATCGCCTCTACCCATGCACCCCTCCCCCGAGCAACCTGCACCCCATCTCCCTGCGCTCCCCGCACATCGCCTCTCCCCCTGCACCCCTCCCCCGAGCAACCTGCACCCCATCTCCCTGTGCGCCCCACACATCGCCTCTCCCCCTGCACCCCTCCCCCGAGCAACCTGCACCCCATCTCCCTGCGCTCCCCACACATCGCCTCTCCCCTGCACCCCTCCCCCGAGCAACCTGCACCCCATCTCCCTGCGCTCCCCGCACATCGCCTCTCCCCCCTGCACCCCTCCCCCACAGCCTTCTGCACCCCATCTCCCTGTGCTCCCCACACATCGCCTCTCCCCCCTGCACCCCTCCCCCCAGCCTTCTGCACCCCCATCTCCCTGTGCTCCCCACACATCGCCTCTCCCCCTGCACCCCTCCCCGAGCAACCTGCACCCCATCTCCCTGTGCTCCCCACACATCGCTTCTCCCCCTGCACCCCTCCCCGAGCAACCTGCACCCCATCTCCCTGTGCTCCCCACACATCGCCTCTCCCCCTGCACCCTCCCCCGAGCAACCTGCACCCCATCTCCCTGCGCTCCCCGCACATCGCCTCTCCCCCTGCACCCCTCCCCCGAGCAACCTGCACCCCATCTCCCTGCGCTCCCCACACATCGCCTCTCCCCCTGCACCCCTCCCCCCCAGCCTTCTGCACCCCATCTCCCTGTGCTCCCCACACATCGCCTCTCCCCCTGCACCCCTCCCCCGAGCAACCTGCACCCCATCTCCCTGCGCTCCCCGCACATCGCCTCTCCCCCTGCACCCCTCCCCGAGCAACCTGCACCCCATCTCCCTGCGCTCCCCGCACATCGCCTCTCCCCCTGCACCCCTCCCCCGAGCAACCTGCACCCCATCTCCCTGCGCTCCCCACACATCGCCTCTCCCCTGCACCCCTCCCCCGAGCAACCTGCACCCCATCTCCCTGCGCTCCCCGCACATCGCCTCTCCCCCCTGCACCCCTCCCCCACAGCCTTCTGCACCCCATCTCCCTGTGCTCCCCACACATCGCCTCTCCCCCCTGCACCCCTCCCCCCAGCCTTCTGCACCCCCATCTCCCTGTGCTCCCCACACATCGCCTCTCCCCCTGCACCCCTCCCCGAGCAACCTGCACCCCATCTCCCTGTGCTCCCCACACATCGCTTCTCCCCCTGCACCCCTCCCCGAGCAACCTGCACCCCATCTCCCTGTGCTCCCCACACATCGCCTCTCCCCCTGCACCCCTCCCCCACAGCCTTCTGCACCCCATCTCCCTGTGCTCCCCGCACATCGCCTCTCCCCCTGCACCCCTCCCCCGAGCAACCTGCACCCCCATCTCCCTGCGCTCCCCACACATCGCCTCTCCCCCTGCACCCCTCCCCCCCCAGCCTTCTGCACCCCATCTCCCTGTGCTCCCCACACATCGCCTCTCCCCCTGCACCCCTCCCCCGAGCAACCTGCACCCCCATCTCCCTGCGCTCCCCACACATCGCCTCTCCCCCTGCACCCCTCCCCCGAGCAACCTGCACCCCATCTCCCTGTGCTCCCCGCACATCGCCTCTCCCCCTGCACCCCCTCCCCCGAGCAACCTGCACCCCATCTCCCTGTGCTCCCCGCACATCGCCTCTCCCCCTGCACCCCTCCCCCGAGCAACCTGCACCCCATCTCCCTGCGCTCCCCGCACATCGCCTCTCCCCCTGCACCCCTCCCCTGAGCAACCTGCACCCCATCTCCCTGCGCTCCCCGCACATCGCCTCTCCCCCTGCACCCCTCCCCCGAGCAACCTGCACCCCATCTCCCTGTGCGCCCCACACATCGCCTCTCCCCCTGCACCCCTCCCCCGAGCAACCTGCACCCCATCTCCCTGCGCTCCCCACACATCGCCTCTCCCCTGCACCCCTCCCCCGAGCAACCTGCACCCCATCTCCCTGCGCTCCCCACACATCGCCTCTCCCCCTGCACCCCTCCCCCGAGCAACCTGCACCCCCATCTCCCTGCGCTCCCCACACATCGCCTCTCCCCCTGCACCCCTCCCCCCCAGCCTTCTGCACCCCATCTCCCTGTGCTCCCCACACATCGCCTCTCCCCCTGCACCCCTCCCCCGAGCAACCTGCACCCCCATCTCCCTGCGCTCCCCACACATCGCCTCTCCCCCTGCACCCCTCCCCCGAGCAACCTGCACCCCATCTCCCTGCGCTCCCCGCACATCGCCTCTCCCCCTGCACCCCTCCCCCGAGCAACCTGCACCCCATCTCCCTGCGCTCCCCGCACATCGCCTCTCCCCCTGCACCCCTCCCCCGAGCAACCTGCACCCCATCTCCCTGCGCTCCCCGCACATCGCCTCTCCCCCTGCACCCCTCCCCCGAGCAACCTGCACCCCATCTCCCTGCGCTCCCCGCACATCGCCTCTCCCCCTGCACCCCTCCCCCCGAGCAACCTGCACCCCATCTCCCTGCGCTCCCCGCACATCGCCTCTCCCCCTGCACCCCTCCCCCGAGCAACCTGCACCCCATCTCCCTGCGCTCCCCGCACATCGCCTCTCCCCCTGCACCCCTCCCCCGAGCAACCTGCACCCCATCTCCCTGCGCTCCCCGCACATCGCCTCTCCCCCTGCACCCCTCCCCCGAGCAACCTGCACCCCATCTCCCTGCGCTCCCCGCACATCGCCTCTCCCCCTGCACCCCTCCCCCGAGCAACCTGCACCCCATCTCCCTGCGCTCCCCGCACATCGCCTCTCCCCCTGCACCCCTCCCCCGAGCAACCTGCACCCCATCTCCCTGCGCTCCCCGCACATCGCCTCTCCCCCTGCACCCCTCCCCCGAGCAACCTGCACCCCATCTCCCTGCGCTCCCCGCACATCGCCTCTCCCCCTGCACCCCTCCCCCGAGCAACCTGCACCCCATCTCCCTGCGCTCCCCGCACATCGCCTCTCCCCCTGCACCCCTCCCCCGAGCAACCTGCACCCCATCTCCCTGCGCTCCCCGCACATCGCCTCTCCCCCTGCACCCCTCCCCGAGCAACCTGCACCCCATCTCCCTGCGCTCCCCGCACATCGCCTCTCCCCCTGCACCCCTCCCCGAGCAACCTGCACCCCATCTCCCTGCGCTCCCCACACATCGCCTCTCCCCCTGCACCCCTCCCCCGAGCAACCTGCACCCCATCTCCCTGCGCTCCCCACACATCGCCTCTCCCCCTGCACCCCTCCCCCGAGCAACCTGCACCCCATCTCCCTGCGCTCCCCACACATCGCCTCTCCCCCTGCACCCCTCCCCCGAGCAACCTGCACCCCATCTCCCTGTGCTCCCCACACATCACCTCTCCCCCCTGCACCCCTCCCCCACAGCCTTCTGCACCCCATCTCCCTGTGCTCCCCACACATCGCCTCTCCCCCCTGCACCCCTCCCCCGAGCAACCTGCACCCCATCTCCCTGTGCTCCCCACACATCGCCTCTCCCCCTGCACCCCTCCCCCGAGCAACCTGCACCCCATCTCCCTGTGCTCCCCACACATCACCTCTCCCCCCTGCACCCCTCCCCCACAGCCTTCTGCACCCCATCTCCCTGTGCTCCCCACACATCGCCTCTCCCCCCTGCACCCCTCCCCCGAGCAACCTGCACCCCATCTCCCTGTGCTCCCCACACATCGCCTCTCCCCCTGCACCCCTCCCCCGAGCAACCTGCACCCCATCTCCCTGCGCTCCCCACACATCGCCTCTCCCCCTGCACCCCTCCCCCGAGCAACCTGCACCCCATCTCCCTGTGCTCCCCACACATCGCCTCTCCCCCCTGCACCCCTCCCCCACAGCCTTCTGCACCCCATCTCCCTGTGCTCCCCACACATCGCCTCTCCCCCCTGCACCCCTCCCCCGAGCCACCTGCACCCCATCTCCCTGTGCTCCCCACACATCGCCTCTCCCCCTGCACCCCTCCCCCGAGCAACCTGCACCCCATCTCCCTGTGCTCCCCGCACATCGCCTCTCCCCCTGCACCCCTCCCCCACAGCCTTCTGCACCCCATCTCCCTGTGCTCTCCACACATCGCCTCTCCCCCTGCACCCCTCCCCCACAGCCTTCTGCACCCCATCTCCCTGTGCTCCCCACACATCGCCTCTCCCCCCTGCACCCCTCCCCCGAGCAACCTGCACCCCATCTCCCTGTGCTCCCCACACATCGCCTCTCCCCCCTGCACCCCTCCCCCCAGCCTTCTGCACCCCCATCTCCCTGTGCTCTCCACACATCGCCTCTCCCCCTGCACCCCTCCCCCGAGCAACCTGCACCCCATCTCCCTGCGCTCCCCACACATCGCCTCTCCCCCTGCACCCCTCCCCCGAGCAACCTGCACCCCATCTCCCTGCGCTCCCCACACATCGCCTCTCCCCCTGCACCCCTCCCCCGAGCAACCTGCACCCCATCTCCCTGTGCTCCCCGCACATCGCCTCTCCCCCTGCACCCCTCCCCGAGCAACCTGCACCCCATCTCCCTGCGCTCCCCGCACATCGCCTCTCCCCCCTGCACCCCTCCCCCGAGCAACCTGCACCCCATCTCCCTGCGCTCCCCGCACATCGCCTCTCCCCCTGCACCCCTCCCCCGAGCAACCTGCACCCCATCTCCCTGCGCTCCCCGCACATCGCCTCTCCCCCTGCACCCCTCCCCCGAGCAACCTGCACCCCCATCTCCCTGTGCTCCCCGCACATCGCCTCTCCCCCTGCACCCCTCCCCCGAGCAACCTGCACCCCCATCTCCCTGTGCTCCCCGCACATCGCCTCTCCCCCTGCACCCCTCCCCCGAGCAACCTGCACCCCATCTCCCTGTGCGCCCCGCACATCGCCTCTCCCCCTGCACCCCTCCCCCGAGCAACCTGCACCCCATCTCCCTGCGCTCCCCACACATCGCCTCTCCCCCTGCACCCCTCCCCCGAGCAACCTGCACCCCATCTCCCTGTGCTCCCCGCACATCGCCTCTCCCCCTGCACCCCTCCCCCACAGCCTTCTGCACCCCATCTCCCTGTGCTCTCCACACATCGCCTCTCCCCCTGCACCCCTCCCCCACAGCCTTCTGCACCCCATCTCCCTGTGCTCCCCACACATCGCCTCTCCCCCTGCACCCCTCCCCCGAGCAACCTGCACCCCATCTCCCTGTGCTCCCCACACATCACCTCTCCCCCCTGCACCCCTCCCCCACAGCCTTCTGCACCCCATCTCCCTGTGCTCCCCACACATCGCCTCTCCCCCCTGCACCCCTCCCCCGAGCAACCTGCACCCCATCTCCCTGTGCTCCCCACACATCGCCTCTCCCCCTGCACCCCTCCCCCGAGCAACCTGCACCCCATCTCCCTGCGCTCCCCACACATCGCCTCTCCCCCTGCACCCCTCCCCCGAGCAACCTGCACCCCATCTCCCTGTGCTCCCCACACATCGCCTCTCCCCCCTGCACCCCTCCCCCACAGCCTTCTGCACCCCATCTCCCTGTGCTCCCCACACATCGCCTCTCCCCCCTGCACCCCTCCCCCGAGCAACCTGCACCCCATCTCCCTGTGCTCCCCACACATCGCCTCTCCCCCTGCACCCCTCCCCCGAGCAACCTGCACCCCATCTCCCTGTGCTCCCCGCACATCGCCTCTCCCCCTGCACCCCTCCCCCACAGCCTTCTGCACCCCATCTCCCTGTGCTCTCCACACATCGCCTCTCCCCCTGCACCCCTCCCCCACAGCCTTCTGCACCCCATCTCCCTGTGCTCCCCACACATCGCCTCTCCCCCCTGCACCCCTCCCCCGAGCAACCTGCACCCCATCTCCCTGCGCTCCCCACACATCGCCTCTCCCCCCTGCACCCCTCCCCCGAGCAACCTGCACCCCATCTCCCTGCGCTCCCCACACATCGCCTCTCCCCCTGCACCCCTCCCCCGAGCAACCTGCACCCCATCTCCCTGCGCTCCCCACACATCGCCTCTCCCCCTGCACCCCTCCCCCGAGCAACCTGCACCCCATCTCCCTGCGCTCCCCGCACATCGCCTCTCCCCCTGCACCCCTCCCCCGAGCAACCTGCACCCCCATCTCCCTGCGCTCCCCGCACATCGCCTCTCCCCCTGCACCCCTCCCCGAGCAACCTGCACCCCATCTCCCTGCGCTCCCCGCACATCGCCTCTCCCCCTGCACCCCTCCCCCGAGCAACCTGCACCCCCATCTCCCTGCGCTCCCCGCACATCGCCTCTCCCCCTGCACCCCTCCCCGAGCAACCTGCACCCCATCTCCCTGCGCTCCCCGCACATCGCCTCTCCCCCTGCACCCCTCCCCCGAGCAACCTGCACCCCATCTCCCTGTGCTCCCCGCACATCGCCTCTCCCCCTGCACCCCTCCCCCGAGCAACCTGCACCCCATCTCCCTGCGCTCCCCGCACATCGCCTCTCCCCCTGCACCCCTCCCCCGAGCAACCTGCACCCCATCTCCCTGCGCTCCCCGCACATCGCCTCTCCCCCTGCACCCCTCCCCGAGCAACCTGCACCCCATCTCCCTGCGCTCCCCGCACATCGCCTCTCCCCCTGCACCCCTCCCCCGAGCAACCTGCACCCCATCTCCCTGCGCTCCCCGCACATCGCCTCTCCCCCTGCACCCCTCCCCCGAGCAACCTGCACCCCATCTCCGTGCGCTCCCCGCACATCGCCTCTCCCCCTGCACCCCTCCCCCGAGCAACCTGCACCCCATCTCCGTGCGCTCCCCGCACATCGCCTCTCCCCCTGCACCCCTCCCCCGAGCAACCTGCACCCCATCTCCCTGCGCTCCCCGCACATCGCCTCTCCCCCTGCACCCCTCCCCCGAGCAACCTGCACCCCATCTCCCTGCGCTCCCCGCACATCGCCTCTCCCCCTGCACCCCTCCCCCGAGCAACCTGCACCCCATCTCCCTGCGCTCCCCGCACATCGCCTCTCCCCCTGCACCCCTCCCCCGAGCAACCTGCACCCCATCTCCCTGTGCTCCCCGCACATCGCCTCTCCCCCTGCACCCCTCCCCCGAGCAACCTGCACCCCATCTCCCTGCGCTCCCCGCACATCGCCTCTCCCCCTGCACCCCTCCCCCGAGCAACCTGCACCCCATCTCCCTGCGCTCCCCGCACATCGCCTCTCCCCCTGCACCCCTCCCCCGAGCAACCTGCACCCCATCTCCGTGCGCTCCCCGCACATCGCCTCTCCCCCTGCACCCCTCCCCCGAGCAACCTGCACCCCATCTCCCTGCGCTCCCCGCACATCGCCTCTCCCCCTGCACCCCTCCCCGAGCAACCTGCACCCCATCTCCCTGCGCTCCCCGCACATCGCCTCTCCCCCTGCACCCCTCCCCCGAGCAACCTGCACCCCATCTCCCTGCGCTCCCCGCACATCGCCTCTCCCCCTGCACCCCTCCCCCGAGCAACCTGCACCCCATCTCCCTGCGCTCCCCACACATCGCCTCTCCCCCTGCACCCCTCCCCCACAGCCTTCTGCACCCCATCTCCCTGTGCTCCCCACACATCGCCTCTCCCCCCTGCACCCCTCCCCCGAGCAACCTGCACCCCATCTCCCTGTGCTCCCCACACATCGCCTCTCCCCCTGCACCCCTCCCCCGAGCAACCTGCACCCCATCTCCCTGCGCTCCCCACACATCGCCTCTCCCCCTGCACCCCTCCCCCGAGCAACCTGCACCCCATCTCCCTGTGCTCCCCACACATCGCCTCTCCCCCCTGCACCCCTCCCCCACAGCCTTCTGCACCCCATCTCCCTGTGCTCCCCACACATCGCCTCTCCCCCCTGCACCCCTCCCCCGAGCAACCTGCACCCCATCTCCCTGTGCTCCCCACACATCGCCTCTCCCCCTGCACCCCTCCCCCGAGCAACCTGCACCCCATCTCCCTGTGCTCCCCGCACATCGCCTCTCCCCCTGCACCCCTCCCCCACAGCCTTCTGCACCCCATCTCCCTGTGCTCTCCACACATCGCCTCTCCCCCTGCACCCCTCCCCCACAGCCTTCTGCACCCCATCTCCCTGCGCTCCCCACACATCGCCTCTCCCCCTGCACCCCTCCCCCGAGCAACCTGCACCCCATCTCCCTGCGCTCCCCACACATCGCCTCTCCCCCTGCACCCCTCCCCCGAGCAACCTGCACCCCATCTCCCTGTGCTCCCCACACATCGCCTCTCCCCCCTGCACCCCTCCCCCGAGCAACCTGCACCCCATCTCCCTGCGCTCCCCACACATCGCCTCTCCCCCTGCACCCCTCCCCCGAGCAACCTGCACCCCATCTCCCTGCGCTCCCCACACATCGCCTCTCCCCCTGCACCCCTCCCCCGAGCAACCTGCACCCCATCTCCCTGTGCTCCCCACACATCGCCTCTCCCCCCTGCACCCCTCCCCCACAGCCTTCTGCACCCCATCTCCCTGTGCTCCCCACACATCGCCTCTCCCCCCTGCACCCCTCCCCCGAGCAACCTGCACCCCATCTCCCTGTGCTCCCCACACATCGCCTCTCCCCCTGCACCCCTCCCCCGAGCAACCTGCACCCCATCTCCCTGTGCTCCCCGCACATCGCCTCTCCCCCTGCACCCCTCCCCCACAGCCTTCTGCACCCCATCTCCCTGTGCTCTCCACACATCGCCTCTCCCCCTGCACCCCTCCCCCACAGCCTTCTGCACCCCATCTCCCTGTGCTCCCCACACATCGCCTCTCCCCCCTGCACCCCTCCCCCGAGCAACCTGCACCCCATCTCCCTGTGCTCCCCACACATCGCCTCTCCCCCCTGCACCCCTCCCCCCAGCCTTCTGCACCCCCATCTCCCTGTGCTCTCCACACATCGCCTCTCCCCCTGCACCCCTCCCCCGAGCAACCTGCACCCCATCTCCCTGCGCTCCCCACACATCGCCTCTCCCCCTGCACCCCTCCCCCGAGCAACCTGCACCCCATCTCCCTGCGCTCCCCACACATCACCTCTCCCCCCTGCACCCCTCCCCCGAGCAACCTGCACCCCATCTCCCTGCGCTCCCCACACATCGCCTCTCCCCCTGCACCCCTCCCCCGAGCAACCTGCACCCCATCTCCCTGTGCTCCCCGCACATCGCCTCTCCCCCTGCACCCCTCCCCGAGCAACCTGCACCCCATCTCCCTGCGCTCCCCACACATCGCCTCTCCCCCTGCACCCCTCCCCCGAGCAACCTGCACCCCATCTCCCTGCGCTCCCCACACATCGCCTCTCCCCCCTGCACCCCTCCCCCGAGCAACCTGCACCCCATCTCCCTGCGCTCCCCACACATCGCCTCTCCCCCTGCACCCCTCCCCCGAGCAACCTGCACCCCATCTCCCTGCGCTCCCCGCACATCGCCTCTCCCCCTGCACCCCTCCCCCGAGCAACCTGCACCCCCATCTCCCTGTGCTCCCCGCACATCGCCTCTCCCCCTGCACCCCTCCCCGAGCAACCTGCACCCCATCTCCCTGTGCTCCCCGCACATCGCCTCTCCCCCCTGCACCCCTCCCCCGAGCAACCTGCACCCCATCTCCCTGTGCTCCCCGCACATCGCCTCTCCCCCTGCACCCCTCCCCCGAGCAACCTGCACCCCATCTCCCTGCGCTCCCCACACATCGCCTCTCCCCCTGCACCCCTCCCCCCAGCCTTCTGCACCCCCATCTCCCTGTGCTCCCCACACATCGCCTCTCCCCCTGCACCCCTCCCCCCAGCCTTCTGCACCCCCATCTCCCTGTGCTCCCCACACATCGCCTCTCCCCCCTGCACCCCTCCCCCCAGCCTTCTGCACCCCCATCTCCCTGTGCTCTCCACACATCGCCTCTCCCCCTGCACCCCTCCCCCGAGCAACCTGCACCCCATCTCCCTGTGCTCCCCACACATCGCCTCTCCCCCTGCACCCCTCCCCCGAGCAACCTGCACCCCATCTCCCTGTGCTCCCCACACATCGCCTCTCCCCCTGCACCCCTCCCCCACAGCGTTCTGCACCCCATCTCCCTGTGCTCCCCCCACATCGCCTCTCCCCCTGCACCCCTCCCCCCAGCCTTCTGCACCCCATCTCCCTGTGCTCCCCACACATCGCTGCTCCCCCTGCACCCCTCCCCCGAGCAACCTGCACCCCATCTCCCTGTGCTCCCCACACATAGCCTCTCCCCCTGCACCCCTCCCCCGAGCAACCTGCACCCCATCTCCCTGTGCTCCCCACACATCGCCTCTCCCCCTGCACCCCTCCCCCCAGCCTTCTGCACCCCATCTCCCTGTGCTCCCCCCACATCGCCTCTCCCCCTGCACCCCTCCCCCACAGCCTTCTGCACCCCATCTCCCTGTGCTCCCCACACATCGCCTCTCCCCCTGCACACCTCCCCGAGCAACCTGCACCCCATCTCCCTGTGCTCCCCACACATCGCCTCTCCCCCCTGCACCCCTCCCCCGAGCAACCTGCACCCCATCTCCCTGTGCTCCCCACACATCGCCTCTCCCCCTGCACCCCTCCCCCCAGCCTTCTGCACCCCCATCTCCCTGTGCTCCCCACACATCGCCTCTCCCCCTGCACCCCTCCCCGAGCAACCTGCACCCCATCTCCCTGTGCTCCCCACACATCGCCTCTCCCCCTGCACCCCTCCCCGAGCAACCTGCACCCCATCTCCCTGTGCTCCCCACACATCGCCTCTCCCCCCTGCACCCCTCCCCCGAGCAACCTGCACCCCATCTCCCTGTGCTCCCCACACATCGCCTCTCCCCCTGCACCCCTCCCGCACAGCCTTCTGCACCCCATCTCCCTGTGCTCCCCACACATCGCCTCTCCCCCTGCACCTCTCCCCCACAGCCTTCTGCACCCCATCTCCCTGTGCTCCCCACACATCGCCTCTCCCCCTGCACCCCTCCCCCACAGCCTTCTGCACCCCATCTCCCTGTGCTCCCCACACATCGCCTCTCCCCCTGCACCCCTCCCCCACAGCCTTCTGCACCCCCATCTCCCTGTGCTCCCCGCACATCGCCTCTCCCCCTGCACGCCTCCCCCACAGCCTTCTGCACCCCATCTCCCTGTGCTCCCCGCACATCGCCTCTTCCCCCTGCACCCCTCCCCCACAGCCTTCTGCACCCCATCTCCCTGTGCTCCCCGCACATCGGCTCTCCCTCTGCACCCCTCCCCCACAGCCTTCTGCACCCCATCTCCCTGTGCTCCCCGCACATCGGCTCTCCCTCTGCACCCCTCCCCCACAGCCTTCTGCACCCCATCTCCCTGTGCTCCCCACACATCGCCTCTCCCCCTGCACCCGTCCCCCACAGCCTTCTGCACCCCATCTCCCTGTGCTCCCCTCACATCGCCTCTTCCCCCTGCACCCCTCCCCCACAGCCTTCTGCACCCCCATCTCCCTGTGCTCCCCACACATCGCTTCTCCCCCTGCACCCCTCCCCCACAGCCTTCTGCACCCCATCTCCCTGTGCTCCCCACACATCGCCTCTCCCCCTGCACCCCTCCCCCGAGCAACCTGCACCCCATCTCCCTGTGCTCCCCGCACATCACCTCTCCCCCTGCACCCCTCCCCCGAGCAACCTGCACCCCATCTCCCTGTGCTCCCCGCACATCGCCTCTCCCCCCTGCACCCCTCCCCCCAGCCTTCTGCACCCCCATCTCCCTGTGCTCCCCACACATCGCCTCTCCCCCTGCACCCCTCCCCCGAGCAACCTGCACCCCATCTCCCTGTGCTCCCCACACATCACCTCTCCCCCCTGCACCCCTCCCCCAGCCTTCTGCACCCCATCTCCCTGTGCTCCCCGCACATTGCCTCTTGCAACAACCTGCAGCCTTCTGCACCCAATATCCGTGTGCTCCCCACACATCCCCTTTCCCCACCCACACCCCTCCCAAACAGCCCTCTGCTCCCCCCACATCCCCTCCCCCCACACACTCACCCTTCCCCACAGCCTTTTGTACCCCATGTCCCTGTGCTCCCCAAACATCCCCTACCCTCCCTCCACATTTGCTACCCTCCTCCTCCATCTGTCCTTGGATTAGCCCAGGAGCGTCTCAACGCCCCCTACACGCAGTTCTTTCTCCACCCACCCCATCTATTACTTGAGAGGAGGGATGAGCCCCCAGTTTGGACACTAGCCTGGGCCTTGGGAAACCTGAGCTGAATTCCTTGCTCCACCAACAGGAAGTCTCTGGGAGCTTGGGCAATGTTGTTTTAGCCCTGTCAGGCACAGGATAGCAGGGAGATAAGATGGGTAAGGTACTATCTTGTACTGAACTAACTTCTGCTGATGAGAGTGAGAAGCTTTGAGAACACAGAGCTCCGCTGCAGGTCTGGAAAACGCTCAGGCCTGTCTACACGTACCGTGCTGCAGCGGCCCGGCTGCACCGATACAGCTGCTTTGCTACAGCACAGGTGGGGAAGACCCGCTATTCTGACAGGAGAGAGCTTTCCTGCTCACATTGCTAGTGTGCACAGCGCTCATATCGCTAGTGTGTCACTCATGTCGCTCAGTGGGGTGGAATATTCACACCCCTGAGCAACATACGTTTTACCGACATAGGCGGAAGTGTAGACGTGGCCTCGGAGTGTCACCGTAAATGGAAAGTAGAAGGTGAAGTGGCCCATCTCCCCCACGATTGGAGGGTGTTAAAGGAAGGTCAGCCAGGGAAGGCGGGGGGGGGTGGGGAGGGTGTTATCAGGTTCTTACAACAGCTTTTAACCCACGAACAATTCCCCCCCCCCAGTTGCCTTCCCTCTCCCTTCCTCCCCCCTGTGATTGGAGGGGTGTTAACAGGCCACTTCACTTTGAAGGGGTCTCCCACAGCTCCCAGGAGAGCACTCTAACCATTGGGCTATGGGATATTCTGGTGTGGGGCTTCCTCGGCATCTCATGCTGAAGCTGTTCCATGGTGGATAAGTACTTCGAGCAGTGGTGGGCAACCTGCCGCCCATCAGGGTAATCTGCTGGCAGGCCGCAAGACAGCGTTTACATTGACAGTCCGCAGGCATGGCTGCCTGCAGCTCCCAGTGGCCTCGGTTTGCCGTTCCCGGCCAAGGGGAGCTGCAGGAAGCGGAGGGCCGCAGGGACGTAAACAGGTTTCAGAGTAACAGCCGTGTTAGTCTGTATTCGCAAAAAGAAAAGGAGGACTTGTGGCACCTTAGAGACTAACACATTTATTTGAGCATAAGCTTTCGTGAGCTACAGCTCACTTCATCGTCTCGCGGCCCACCAGAGGATTACCCTGACGGGCCACTGGTTGCCCACCACTGACTTAGTCACTGAGACACCAAGAGAGAACAAGAATGACTCTCTAGCATGGGGGTTCAAGCGGGACCCACGTGAGAGATGGGAGACCCAGGGGTCAGTGCCCCTGCTCCAATGACTCTTTAATAGTTATCCACAGTGGAACAGCTTCAACAGAAGAGACTGAGGATGACCCACCATCCACTGAGGAATACCCCACAGCTCAGTGGTTGAAGCACATTCCTGAAGGGCGTGGAAGACCCCCCTGTTCAATCCTTTCTTCCCCCAGGCTCCAGAGGAAACTGAATGTAGGTCTCCCACAACCCAGTTGAGTCCTCTAACCGTTGGGCTAAAAGCTATAAGGTGATCCAGAGAGCAGCCTCTGAGCATGCCCACCAGATAAGACAGGCAGAGAAGTGCCTGTCTCTCTGCTGGTCATAGATCACTGTGGGGCTTAGGCAGGAAATAGGTGTCCAGATCCTTAGAGCAAGGCAGAGGCAGAAACATAGGCACTAAGGGAACTTTTACACTGGAAATTTAGGCGCCAAGTTTAGGCACCTTCAGGATTAGGTGGCAGCCAACCAAGAGATTGCAGTGCTACTTAAACATAGGATACAGGCACCTAAATATCTTTGTGGACCCAAGCCTATGGTCTTTCTGGGCCTCAGTTCCCCATCTGTAGGTACTTTTCTACACTGTGATTAAGTCATCCTGTAACCTTCTCTTTGCCGAGCTAAATAGACTGAGCTCCTTGAGTTCCTCACTATAAAGAACGGTTAGTTACTGTCACATGCGGGGTGGCCCTTTAAGACAAGTTAGGCTCAGCCTAGCCCCCCAGCTGATGGTGACATGATAAAAAAACAGTTACTTACCTTGTCTATAAAACTGTTATTCTTCAAGATATGTTTCAGAGTAACAGCCGTGTTAGTCTGTATTCGCAAAAAGAAAAGGAGTACTTGTGGCACCTTAGAGACTAACCAATTTATTTGAGCATAAGCTTTGGTGAGCTACAGCTCACTTCATCGGATGCATAAAGTGGAAAATACAGTGAGGAGATTTATATACACACAGACCATGCAAAAATGGATGTTTGCCGTACACATTCCACTTTAGGTGTGCACGTGCCCAGTGCACTAGAGTCAGAGATTTTTCCTTAAGCAGTACCTGTGCACTCTCAGCAGTCTCTAAGCACTGCACAATTGTATAAAGAGCAGAGCCACCCCATCTACTCCTTAGTTCCTTCTTGCCAGACAGACTCTGAAATAAAGAGAAGGAGGGTGGGCCATGGAATGGACATGTGCAAAACAGCTCGCAGACCAATTACGGAACAGGATAGTGACCACTTTTTCTTCTGTGAGTGGTTGCGTATGTCCATTCCACTTCAGGTGACTCACAAACAGTTCAGTCCGGAGTGGTTTGGGAGTCTACCTGAACATTGGAAAACCACACTTCCAAACTTGGCCTCACCTCTGGAATGCTGAGAGAGGTTGTTGTAAAGATATGCATCAATGTCCAAGTTGCAAATCTACAAATGTCTGCTATAGGTACTTGGGCCAAACAAGCTGCAGAAACTGCTTGAGATCTCATAGCGTATGCTATCAGCTTGCTCAGAGGCGGCACTGTGACGATGCTGCCTCTGGTGGGACACAACTGACAGTATCAATTCAGAACAAATTGCTTAGAGCAGGGCAGTTACAGCCCAAGGCTGGGGTTTCTCCACTTCTAAGGCACACCAAACCAGCCAGCCAGAGGGGACTTTGGTTTTACCCCACTGGCTAACCATAAGTCATACAAGCAATTTCCTTAGACACTCCAGTTTCCCAGTATCACCACCAGTGCCACTCATTATGGGGACAGATGGTTATGAAAACCAATACCCCAGTAAAAGGAAAAAGGTTCTCCTGATCCTAAAGGACCAAGCCCCAGAGCCAGGTAAATATACAAGTCAGATCTTGCCCACAAATCACGCTGTTGCCAATCCTTTCGAGTCTAAAATCTAAAGGTTTACTCATAAAAGAAAGAAATATAGTTGAGAGCTAAAATTGGTTAAATGGAATCAATTGCATACAGTAATGGCAAAGTTCTTGGTTCAGGCTTGTAGCAGTGATGGAATAAACTGCAGGTTCAAATCAAGTCTCTGGAGAACATCCACAGCTGGGATGGGTCATTCCGTCCTTTGTTCAGAGCTTCAATTTGTAGCAAGGTTCCTCCAGAGGTAAGAAGCAGGATTGAAGACAAGATGGAGGAGATGCAGCAGCCTTTTATAGTCTCTTGCCATGTGGCCTCTGCTTTTTTGTTTCAAAGACAAACTCTCCAGCACATGGCATGGAAAAACCTTAGAGTTCTGTCCATAGGCATGTCCCTGCATACCTTGCTGAGTCCCAAGGTGTATCTGCCTTCTCTCAATGGGTCAGTTGTATAGCTGATGGTCCTTGATGGGCCATCAAGCAGGCTAGGTAGAGCTTATGCCAAATTGTCTGGGGTGTCACCCAGAAGCATAGCACAAGTTTGAAATACAGACAGTATAGAGCCAATACTTATAACTTTAAATACAAAATGATACATGCATACAGATAGCATAATCATAACCAGTCAACCATCACCTTGTCTTAGACACCTTATTTGACGCCCTTTATACAAGATTTGGTGCCACTACAGGACCTTGGTTGCAACAATGATCTGAATACAGTCCCAGTTCATATTAATAACGTCACAGGCACTTTTGCAATGTCATCTCTCGTAGCATAGATGTTTGCAGGACAAAATCCAGGAGGAAGTCCTTAGTGTCGAGGGTGGGAGGCCTTTCATCCTGTCCACAACTGAAATTAACAGCTGGGATGACAATCTAAAAGATCAAGTAAAAGGGGAAACCCCTGTGAACATCCAAGGCATGAAATATTTCTTCAGCTTTATGAGAACGGGGCTTAGGAAATAATGTCAATAAATATATGGCTTGATGGAGGTTGAATTCCAAAACTACTTTAGTCGGGAATTGTGCATGGGACCCTAAGTATACCTTATCTTTATAAAAAACATATAAGGAGAGTCAGCTATCAATGCTCGTAATTCCACCACTCTTCTCGCAGATGTAGTAACTACCAAAAATGACAGGTTTCAGAGTAACAGCCGTGTTAGTCTGTATTCGCAAAAAGAAAAGGAGTACTTGTGGCACCTTAGAGACTAACCAATTAGTCTCTAAGGTGCCACAAGTACTCCTTTTCTTTTTACCAAAAATGCTATTTTCATAGATAGATGCAACAAGGAGCAGGTAGCCATTAGTTCGGAGGGCAGATTCATCAGGTCCCTCTTCTCTCAACACTAAACATACCCAGTTTTTTTAATCCTTTCCTCATAGGTCAGGAATTTTAAACCATTTATCACTTTTGTTTCTCTCCCCTGGACTCTCCAAATTATTTGAAACCATTTATCACTTTTGTTACTCTCCTCTGGACTCTCCAAATTTGTCCACATCTTCCCTAATGTGTGGCACCCAGAATTGGGCACAGTACTGCAGCTGAGGTCTCACTAGTGCCAAGTAGAGTGGGTCAATTACCCCGCAATCCCCATGTCTTATATTCATCATGGCTGTTAATACACCCTAGAGTGATTTTTTTTTTTTGCAGTTGCATCATATCTTGCATGTGGAGTGCCATCATGTGTCTCAGCATGCTGAGGCAGACTCTCAAAGTCCTTGGCTGAGAATGAAGGCCAGATGTTACATTGTAAAAAGCCTTCCTTGAGCAAGATGCACTTTATGCAATGTGGAGTCCAATGTTGCCCCTAGAAACTCTTGATTGAGGTTAGAGCAGACATTTTGTGATTGATCCTCAGGCCCATCTGGGAGAATAGATGGCGAACTGCTTGAACATCTTTTGTGATCTGCGATGGTGAGTGGCCCCAAATCAACTGGCTTTGGGGTTTGGGGTATATATGAATGCCTTAGCTCTTATCTTATGTCCAGCAGCAGCTGAGCCGGGTTTTGTGCATATCATTGGTGCTGATTCTGAGATTTAGGTGCCTAAGTTCCTTTGTGAATCTAGCCCTTAGTGCCAGAAGAAATCCTTACTCCTGGGATAACAGGGGCACTAACTAAAATTGCCTTTAGAAGAACAGATAACTGTTTCAAGGAGGGGCCTCAGAATCAGAAGCACTCATTAATTTTTCAATCAACAGTAACTTCAGATGAGCATCACAGGCTTGTTGCATGCACTTGGGAAAAGCTGTACAAACTGAACATTTGTCTAGGATGTGACAGACAGGCATTTGTTGGGGACGGTCTAGGTATATTTAATCTTGCCTCAGTGTGGGGACAATAGACTAGATGAGCTCCTGAGGTTGTAACAGAATTATATTGTATTACATTTATGAATGTTCTAGGTCTCACTGTGGGCTAGGAATTGTTTCAACTCCATGGGGTGAGGGTTACTATAGCGGGAACAATAGTGGTGCCAGGTTTTGGGCAGTGGCAGACCCAGGGGGGGAGTGATGGGTCATTGATGGTGCCACCTTCAGTTATACCCCTGGGCTTGAAAAGATGTCACACGTACACCTAAAGGCTGCCATTCCTGGAGTGGACCACAATGGATATGGGGGTTATTAAAGATGTAGTTACCCTGAAACTGTGACATAGGTCCTTTCCAGCCCTGTGATTGTATCGGTTTTCCCTGAGACAAGAGGCATTTAGTGTGCCCATTATTTAAAGCAGGGGTCAGCAACCTTTCAGAAGTGGTGTGCTGAGTCTTCATTTATTCACTCTAATTTAAGGTTTCGCGTTTCAGGAATACATTTTAACGTTTTTAGAAGGTCTCTTTCTATAAGTCCATAATATATAACCAAACTATTGTTGTATGTAAAGCAAATAAGATTTTTAAAATGTTTAAGAAGATTCATTTAAAATTAAATTAAAATGCAGTGGCCCCCCGGATCAGTGGCCAGGACCCGGGCAGTGTGAGTGCCACTGGAAATCAGCTCACGGGCCGCCTTCGGCACGCGGGCCATAGGTTGCCTACCCCTGATTTAAAGGCATATCTGCCTTACAGGCAGGGCAGGTTTTAAAACCTGGAGTCTTAGTCTCAGCCATCAGATGAGTCCCTCAGTACCAAGGTGAGACTTAAAAACAAAAGTCCTCTTTTTGCCAGTGGGCCAAATGAAGCTCAAACACCAGGACTATAAGAAACTAACCAATCACTAATTCCTAAACCTCTGAAATATGCTAAGCAAGCTACAGGGGAGTAGTCAGACCCTGTGTAGCTCTGTCTCGCTGCCCCAGGCAATGAGGAGAAGCTGAGTGGCAGATGCCCACACTGGGGAGGGTATGTGCATGTGACCCTCTTCAGGGTTAACAGAAGTATGCATAGGAATAAAAATGTGACCGCTTTTGGAGGGGCACGTTCTGTGCCCCTGCTGTGGCACCAGGACCAGAGGAGCTGTGAGCTCGCACTGTGGCCCCAGGACTGGAGGAGCTCGCTCACCTCCCGCGACTCCAAGACTGGAGGAGTTCTGTGCCCCCACCGGTTATTGGGGGGGGAGAGGGGGGAAATGTATCTCTGCTTGACCCCGTTGTGCACACTCCTGGGGTTAACTGAGGTGTCCGGGGTGAATCGCTACTACCTGTTTAGGGTGTGAGGGAGTCTTGTCAGTGCCCGCTGGGCAAAAGGCATCCTCCTAAAGCTACCAGCTGCAGGTACTCCACTCCAGGCTACCACAAACCCTGCTCTTTCCCTCTGCAGGCTAGCAATTTACACACTCCACCTTGTTGCACCTGAGAGCCTAGTCCCTTGTCTTCTGGCCACCTGCAACATACACCAATCCACTGCCTCCATGGAAGCCACACACCTCAGTTTACTGGCTTCACTTCAGTTCAGCACAAAACACTTAGATGTCCACAGTAAAACTAAATTGAGATTTATTTTACAAAGCTCAAATTTAAGAGTTAAATATAAGCAAGTATAGGGATTTGCTTATTTGTAACATAAGGTTACAGGTAAAAGAATAGTATAAAATAGGCAACCTATAGCCTATACTTTTTAACTAGTTATTTTCCTAAGAATATTTCTTACTCAGTGGTCAGTCCATGAAGTGCTTGTCTAGTCCAGGGAGCTTCAATCCACTTTCCATGAGACACTCCTGCTGGCAGAGTATCTTCTCCATAAGGGACAACAGTGTGTGCCCTTTTTCCTTCTTAGTCCCAGACTTTTGTCTCATTTCATAATCCAGATATTTCATTAACTTCAGCTCAGTCCTGTTGGTCCCCGATTCAGAGTCTTTCCTTGTGGTTCTTCTGTCTTTATCAGTGCTCCAACCTGGCATCTGCTCCAGTCTGTAAACACAGGGCTGGGCTGAGTCAACAGATGTAAATTGTTCTCAGTGTCTTGACTGAGTCATCTGAGACTCAACCCACCTCAGGTGACAAGTTTCACCTCCAACTGTTTTGGAACCCAATAGTGCAGGTTACATAAAACTCAAACCATTTCCTATACAAGTATCCCACAATAATCATGATCACCAGCTAGTTCTTAGCTTTTGGTAGAGATCCCACAAGACCCCCTTCGGTGAAATATTGGAGAGGGTTCAGAGAAAAGCCATGCAAATAATTAAAATATTTGAAAACATGTCTTTGTCTTCAAGTATTTGTCCACCCGGATCCCTGTGTGAAGGGGTCAGAATGGTTTTCGCCTTTACTGTCTGTTGAGACTGAGTATATGCCCTGCATGTCCTCTCCTCGTGTGACAGACACGTCCAACCACCCTCCTAATATTTCAACATCCTTCTTGAACTGCACGCACAGAACTGGACACAGTATTCCAGTAGTGGTCACCCCTGTGATGGGTTGGATCACAGAAACCCACTTGGGGCTGCCAACTGTTGTGCCAAGACTACTTCTGCCCCTCCTTTCCCTGCCAGCCTGGGACTCCAGCACCCTGTCTTGCTGAGCTAGACACACCAGTCTGCTCCAACACAGACCCAGGGTCTGAACCACATGCTCCAAAGCTGCAGACTTAACTGAAAGCAACTTAAGAGGTGTTCCTGTCTTTAACACTCAGATGCCCAACTCCCAGTGGGGTCCAAACCCCAAATAAATCCGTTTTACCCTGTATAATGCTTATACAGGGTAAACTCATCAATTGTTCGCCCTCTGTGACATTGATAGAGAGATATGCACATCTGTTTGCCCCCTCCCCCACAGGTATTAATACATACTCTGTGTTAATTAATAAGTAAAAACTGATTTTATTACAGACAGAAAGTAGGATTTAAGTGGTTCCAAGTAGTAAGAGACAGAACAAAGTGAATTACCCAGCAAAATAAAATAAAATACACAAGTCTAAGTCTAGTACAGTAATAAAACTGAATACAGATAAAATCTCACCCTCAGAGATGTTTCAATAAGTTTCTTTCACAGACTGGACGCCTTCCAAGTCTGGGCACAATCCTTTCCCCTGGTACAGCCCTTGTTCCAACCCAGGTGGTAGCTAGGAGATTTCTCATGATGGCCGCCCCTTTTGTTCTGTTCCACCCACTTATATATCTTTTGCAATAGGTGGGAATCCTTTGTCCCTCTGGGTTCCCAACCCTCTTCTCAATGGAAAAGCACCAGGTTAAAGATGGATTCCAGTTCAAGTTACATGATCACATGTCACTGTAAGACTTCATGACCCACTTGCCAGCCCACAGGTACACAGGAAAACTTACAAGTAAAACCGAGCCATCTACAGGTCATTGTCCTGGTTAATGGGAGCCATTAAGATTCCAAACCACCATTAATGGCCCACATTTTGCATAACTACAATAGGACCTCAGAGTTATATTTCATATTTCTAATTTCAGATACAAGAGTGATACATTTATACACAGGATGACCACACTCAGTAGATTATAAGCTTTGTAATGATACCTTACAAGAGACTTTTTGCATGAAGCATATTCCAGTTACATTATATTCACACTCATTAGCATATTTTTATAAAATCATATAGAGTGCAACGTCACAACCCCAGTGCCAAATGCAGAAGTAGTATAACTTTCCTAGTCTTACTTGATATTCTCCTGTTTATACATCCAAGGACTGCAATGGCCCTTTGTGCACAGTATCACACTGGAAGTTCATGTTGAGCTGATCATCCCTCATCACCTGCCCCGCCTCACGCCCCCAGTCTTTTTCAGAGTCACTGCTTCTCCCTTCTTTAAGTATGGCCTACATTCTTTTCTCCTTACATTTGGCCGTATTAAAACACACATTGTTTGCTTGCACCCATTTTACCAAGCAATCCAGATCACTCCGTAGCAGTGGCCTGTCCTCTTGATTATTTACCACTCCCCCCAGTTTTTGGATCATCTGCAAACTTTATCAGTAATTGTTTTCTTTATTGATACAAATATTAAATAATGTAGGGCTAAGAATTGATCATTCTCTGCAGGAATCCAGTAGAAATAGACCTGTCTGATGATGATTCCCCATTTAACTGTTTTCAGATTTATCACTTATCAAATATATTAAAAATTGGTTGTTTCATGTTGATTTTGTATTGTTACAAAATGTCATGTGGAACCAAGTAAAATGTCTTACAGAAGAAATGTATTACATCAACACTTACCTTTATCAGCTAAACTTGTAATCTTATAATAAAATCAGTTTGACAAGATCTTTTTTCCATAAACCCATGTTGATTGGCAATACTTATACTGGTCTCCTGTTACAGGTCTGGTCAAGTTCCTGCTCTTGGCCACTGATCAGACTTCTTTGAGGGAATCTAATGTCTGGATCCCCAGGCACTGTCCCAGTCTTGGGGTCCCTAGGGGGCACACACAGTGCAGACCCTCTGTCTAGTACCTCCTCCTGACAACGATCAGGCAGCCCAGCTCCTGGAACCAGTGTAGACTCCTCAAACTTCCCCTGTAGCTTAAAACACACCCTCTTCCAGAATCCCACTGAAGGTGTGAACCTTGTGGGTTACAGTCTGTCAGGAGGCAGGTGTAGCACGTAACACACACTGGCACTTTGCAGAGTTCTAGAATGCTGCTGATCTTTACTTAATCACAAGAGAAAGATACAGATCCACACAAAAAATAATAAATCCTACACACATTTCCCTGCTTGGAGCATTTTTTGAGCTGGGGTTAGCATCTGTCCAGTGGCTTTTTATTGCAATGCATCCCTTGTGTGCTGAAACAGGGAGTCTTCTCCCCTTACCTTGTCTGTCTATGAGCTCCCTTCCTCCTGTCCAAACTTATTGTGTCTCCCTGTGGGTCTTCCCCTGTGTTCTGTGGTTTGGTAACTTTCCACTTCTCCAAACCCCCTCCTCTTGCAAGGAGTTTGGAGATAGCTGATTTCCCCTTGGCTGCAGTTACTCTTTTATTCTTCCCAGGTAAGAATTCAGTTGCTGATCGACTTTAATGATCAGCCATCATCCCTGGTTTAAGAACATAAGAACGGCCATACTGGGTCAGACCAAAGGTCCATCTAGCCCAGTATCCTGTCTTCTGAAGGTGCCCAATGCCGGGTGCTTCAGTGGGAATGAACAGAGCAGGCAATCATTGAGTGATCTATCTCCTGTCATCCATCCCAGCTTCTCGTAAAGAGCATGGTGCTGCATCCCTAACCATCCTGGCTAATAGCCATTGATGGACCCATCCTCCATGAACCTATCCAGTTCTTTTTTGAATTCTGTTATAGTTTTGGCCTTCACAACATCCCCTGGCAATGAATTCCACAGGTTGACTGTGTATTGGCAGAAATGTGACATGAGCCATGTCAGCTCATGGTGGATACACATTAGAAGCTTTCCATGATGCAGCAATTTCATGGTAATTTCACAATATCAGCCAGAATTCATAAGTTGCACAGACAGATCCCCAAATCACCACACCTTCTTTAATTCTTTATTAATCAAGTCCCATATCAGCCAGGATTCTCTTAATAAAGGTTTGATTTATTTTAAAAAAATCCTTTAAGTATTTCCACCTGAAGTTCCTGATGTGGAGTAATGAAAAGTGACAAGTACGAGGGGGAGTGGGAAGCAGCATCCTTATTGCCATCATGGTAGCTCCACGCTTGTGGCAATGAGAGCCAAATAGCATGGAACTAAGGCGCATGTAACTGCAGCCCTCCCAATACATTACAGCTACTATTCCCTTCAGCTACTAATTCTGCCATTCTGACAACAGGAGAACATTTCATGTGTCTGGATTTTCTCTTCACAATATTGTAATAAAACCCAATGAAACACATTGTTTGTGGTTCTGTTAATGATATTGAGTATAGATTTCTATTATCTTGACATCATCCACAAGCGTTCCGCCCTTTCCAGAATAAAGACTAGCTCCCTGCCCTTAGGAGTTTACAATCTACATTTTAGACATAAGTCAGGGAGTGGAGGTAACAATTCTCTATCAGGTGTGGACATGGACAGGTGTGGCAGCAGTGCAACAACAAGGGCATTTAGTTTATGCATGTGCACTACTGGCAGGAGAAATGAATCCTAAGTATGGACTGAATTAGGAGAAGGTAGGGGCCTGGCCCGCTAGCACTGGGGAGCATTAGGAGCATAAAGGAGCCGTGAAAAAATGCATAGAGATTGGGAGGGGCGGAGGCTGGCATGTAGCTATTGATTCCTTCACCTAAGTATTTTGAAGTACTTTAAACATCAATTACCCTCCTAGAATTCCTGAGGAGAGAGGGGTAAGTGTTACTGCCATTTTACAAATGGGGAAATGAAGGCACATGAAGTCAGCTGGGTAAGGCCACACAGAGTCAGCACAAGAGCTGGAAATAGGCCCCAGGAGGCCTGTCTGTCAATTTACTGTCCTCAGCACTGGGTAATCCACATGCTTACAGATTTTTCTCTTTTAACATGTATTCCTTTATTACACTAGAATTTCAGTGTCTGTCCTGACCTAAGGACAGGTTTAATCAGATGGATCTTTTCCAGCTTAACTACCATGATCATAAGCTTACGCTCAAATAAATTGGTTAGTCTCTAAAGGTTCCACTAGTACTTCTTTTCTTTTTGCGAATACAGACTAACACGGCTGCTACTCTGAAACCTACCATGATCACGTGACTCCGGTGCTCCCTGTTTCCCACATGGCACAGAGAATTAGCAAGGGACCCTATTTTCTTTTGTCCTGGTGCTCACAGCACATTCCCAAATTCAATCGATTACAATTATTTTGATTTAGGAATTTCTTCTGAAAGAAAAAAAAGTCTAAAATGCTGAAGAAGCAACCCAGAAACTTAGGGTAATTTTAAGACAAAGTGGGATGGAAGAGATGCTGGGGCATCTGGCTACAGAGTAAGCCTGGGCCAGAACATATGGGAGCCATGTGGGACTGAGGCTGTGGGACTGGAATGGGACACTAACTTAACTGTAGAGTGTGCACTCTAACATTCTCTGAAGCACTGTCGATCTTCAATGGTGATCCTGGTGCAACACCACAGATTAAAATGGGGACCTTCAGCTCTAAAAGCATGACTAGCTCAAGCTGTGGAGAAAGAGACAGACTTGCACTCTCTGTGGATCAGGCAACACATAGTGACCAGTGGGTTACACTGGCATCAAGGACAGAACTGGTGCTGCAGAGCAAAATTCCTCTCTGGTGTAAGTTCTGCTGAAGCTTTTGGAGCTACACCAGCATGGATTTTGCCCCACTTGCCTTGTGCCTTATCTTGGCTGCTTCACTGCTCCTAATCTGCTCATTTCCAGCACTGATAGCAATAGGGGTGTCCCTCATTTCTGCTAGCCCATTAGACACTGCACCACAGTCAGAGCCTCATTTTTATGCACAAGAGTTTATAAATGGGAAACACTGGAGAGAAGCATAGCTAAGAGGAGAGGAAGCAGCCTTGCATCTTGAGCAAGTGAATGAAATTTTAAACAGCTTGAGTGTTCTCTAGAATGGGAGAATTTAGGTCAAAGACTGATAAAAGTGTGGGTGGATTAAAGACAGCAGCAACAGACCTTTGCTTTTCTTGGCTGTCACTTTGGCTCTCCAAAATTAGTGACAGATGCCAGGGGGACAGTCTAAGGGTATGTCTACACTACGAAATTAGGTCGAATTTATAGAAGTCGATTTTTAGGAAGCGATTTTATACCGTTGATTGTGTGTCCCCACTAAGTGCATTAAGTTGGCAGAGTGCGTCCACAGTGACCATGGCTAGTGTCGACTTTCGGAGCGTTGCACTATGGGTAGCTATCCCACAGTTCCCGCAGTCTCCACTGCCCATTGGAATTCTGGGTTGAGCTCCCAATGCCTGATGGGGCAAAAACATTGTTGCGGGTGGTTTTGGGTACGTGTTGTCAGTCGGCCCTCCCTCTGTGAAAGCAACGGCAGAATCGATTCATGCCTTTTTTCCATGCGGGCGCCATACTGCTTTCAGCAGATGGTGCAATAGGGCTGCAAACCACTGTCATTGAGTGCTATCAATCCACCTCGCAGGTCCTCTGTATCAGTGGTTCTCAAAGCCAGTCCGCCGCTTGTTCAGAGAAAGCTCCTGGCAGGCCAGACCGGTTTGTTTACCTGCTGCGTCCACAGGTTCGACTGATCGCAGCTCCCACTGGCCGCGGTTCGCTGCTCCAGGCCAATGGGGGCTGCGGGAAGGGCGGCCAGCACGTCCCTTGGCCCGTGCCGCTTCCTGCAGCCCCCATTGGCCTGTGGGAGCTGCAATCGGCCGAACCTGCGGACACGGCAGGTAAACAAACCGGTCCGGCCTGCCAGGGCCTTTCCCTGAAGAAGCGGCGGACCGGCTTTGAGAACCACTGCTCTATATGACCATTGTCATCCACTGCTTCCGCTGCAACTCTGCTCTCCTACTCTCCTGGTGGTCTCGCAGGGCCTCCATATGACAGTTGTCATCCGCTGCAACTCTGCTTGGCTTCTCTGGTCTTGCCATACCACGGCAAGCATGCAGCCCGCTCAGCTGTTCTGTCCTGGCAGCAGATGGTGCAGTAGGTCTGAAAAACTGGTCATCCATCCACCGCTTCCCCTGCAACTCTGCTCTCCTGCAGACGCCATACCACGGCAAGCATGGAGCCCACTCAGATCACCGCGGCAGTTATGAGCATTGTAAACACCTCACGCATTATCATGTGGTATATGCAGAACCAGAACCTGCAAAAGCAGGCAAGGAGGCAACGGCAGTGCGGTGACGAGAGAGATGAGGACATGGACACAGACTTCTCTCAAAGCACAGGCCCCAGCAATTTGGCCATCCTGGTGGCAATGGGGCAGGCTTATGCCATGGAACACCGATTCTGGGCCCAGGAAACAAGCACAGACTGGTGGGACCGCATAGTGTTGCGGGTCTGGGATGATTCCCAGTGGCTGCAAAACTTTCACATGCGTAAGGGCACTTTCATGGAAATTTTTGACTTGCTTTCCCCTGCCCTAAAGTGCAAGAATACCAAGATGAGAGCAGCCCTCAGTTCACAAGCGAGTGGCGATAGCCCTCTGGAAGCTTGCAATGCCAGACAGCTACCAGTCAGTCGGGAATCAATTTGGAGCAGGCAAGTCTACTGTGGGAGCTGCTGTGATCCAAGTAGCCAACGCAAATCACTGAGCTGCTTCTATCAAGGGTAGTGACTCTGGGAAACGTGCAGGTTATAGTGGATGGCTTTGCTGCAATGGGATTCCCTAACTGTGGTGGGGCAATAGACGGAACGCATATCCCTATCTTGGGACCGGAGCACCAAGACAGCCAGTACATAAACCGAAAGGGGTATTTTTCAGTGGTGCTGCAAGCATGGGTGTATCACAAGGCACATTTCACCAACATCAACATGGGATGGCCGGAAAAGGTACATGACGCTCGCATCTTCAGGAATTCTGGTCTGTATGAACACTTGCAGCAAGGGACTTACTTCCCAGACCAGAAAATAACCGTTGGTGGATGTTGAAATGCCTACAGTTATCCTTGGGGACCCAGCCTACCTCTTAATGACATGGCTCATGAAGCCATACACAGGCACCCTGGACAGCAGTCAGTAGTTCAACTATAGCTGAGCAAGTGCAGAATGGTGGTAGAATGTGCATTTGGATGTTTGAAAGCGCGCTGGCGTAGTTTACTGACTCGGTTAGACCTCAAAGAAACCAATATTCCCATTTTCCACTGAGCTGTAGCTCATGAAAGCTTATGCTTAAATAAATTCATTAGTCTCTAAGGTGCCAGAAGTACTCCTTTTCTTTTTGCCAATATTCCCATTGTTATTACTGCTTGCTGTGTGAGCAATATCTGTGAGAGTAAGGGGGAGATGTTTACGGCAGAGTGGAAAGTTGGGGCAAATCACCTGGCAGCTGATTATGTGCAGCCAGACACCACGGCAATTAGAAAAGCACAGCAGGGCGCGCTGCGCATCAGAGAAGCTTTGAAAACCAGTTTCATGGCTGATCAGGCTACGGTGTGACAGTTCTGTTTGTTTCTCCTTTATGAAAACCCGCCCCCAACGCTTGGTTCACTCCACTTCCCTGTAAGCCAACCACCCTCTCCTCCCCACTTCAATCACCCCTTGCAGAGGCAATAAAGTCATGGTTGTTTCAAATTCATGCATTCTTTATTAATTCGTCACACAAATAGGGGGATAACTGCCAAGATAGCCTGGGAGGGGTGGGGGAGGAGGGAAGGACAAGGCCACACTGCACTTCAAAACTTATTGAATGCCAGCCTTCTGTTGCTTGAGCAGTCCTCTGGGGTGGAGTGGTTGGGTGCCCGGAGGCCCCCCCACACCGTGCTCTTGGGCATCTGGGTGAGGAGACTATGGAACTTGCGGAGGAGGGCGGTTGATTACACAGGGGCTGCAGTGGTGGTCTGTGCCTTTCCTGTAGCTCAACCATATGCTGGAGCATACCAGTTTGATCCTCCAGTAGCCTCAGCATTGCATCCTGCCTCCTCTGATCATGCTGCTGCCACCTCTCCTGTTGCTCCAGCCATTTATCCTCTCACGCGTCCCTCCTATCCTCATGTTCATTTTGTGCTTTCCTGGACTCTGACATTGTCTGCCTCCACGCATTCTGCTGGGCTCTTTCAGTGCAGGAGGACTCCATGTGCTCAGAGAACATTTCATTGCGAGTGCGTTTTTTTCACCTTCTTATCTGCGCTAGCCTCTGGGACGGAGATGCTAGTTGCAGCGTTGAAACATTTGCAGCTGCGGGAGGAAAAAAAGGGAGAAGAAAATTGAAAGAGACACATTGGCCATTTAAAAGGAGGGGCTGATGTTTTTGGGTTAACGTGCAGCACAAACCCAACTAACCCTGCCACACACACCCAATTCTCTGGGATGAGTGCTTCACCCCTCCCCTCCACCGCATGGCTAACAGCAGGGATGATTTCTTTTCAGCCACAGGCAAACAGCCCAGCAGGAATGGCCACCTCTGAATGTCCCCTGAATAAAATTCCCCTATTTCAACCAGGTGACCATGAATGATATCACTCTCCTGAGGATAACACAGAGAGATAAAGAATGGATGTTGCTTGAATGCCAGCAAACACCAGGACCACATGCTGCCATGCTTTCTTATGTAATGATTCCAGACTACGTGCTACTGGGCTGGCGTGGTAAGTATCCTACCATGGAGGACGCAATAAGGCTGCCCTCCCCAGAAACCTTTTGCAAAGGCTTTGGGAGTACCTCCAGGAGAGCTTCATTGAGATGTCCCTGGAGGATTTCCGCTCCATCCCCAGGCACATTAACAGACTTTTCCAGTAGCTGTACTGGCTGCAAATGCATCCCAAGTCTTCAGGGCAAATCATTAAATATGCTTGCTTTTAAACCGTGTATTATATTTACAAAGGTACACTCACCAGAGGTGCCTTCTCCGCCTTCAAGGTCTGGGAGCCCGGGTTAGGAGGGTTTTGGCTCCAGGGTGATAAACAGTTCCTGGCTGTCAGGGAGAATGTTTTTTCCGCTTTCCTGGTATGCGCTATCTTCCTCGTCCCCAAAATCCCCATCCCTGTTGCGTGAGACTCCCTTGCAGGAGTCCACATACAGGCGTGAGGTAGTTGTAGGGTCACCCCCTAAAATTGCATAGAAGCAGCTTGTCTGGGGCTCTGAGCCCAAGCAGGCATTTGCCTCTGTGGTTTTTCAGTAGGCTAGCCTGAGCTCCTTAAGTTTCACGCGGCACTGCTGCGGGTCCCTGTTATAGCCTCTATCCTTCATGCCCTTGGAGATTTTTTCAAATATTTTGGCATTTCATCTTTTGGAACGGAGTTCTGATAGTACGGATTTGTCTCCCCATACAGCGATCAGATCCAGTACCTCCTGTTCAGTCCATGTTGGAGCTCTTTTGTGATTCTGGGACTCTGTTGTCACCTCTGCTGATGAGATCTGCACGGTCACCTGTGCTGATCAGCTTGCCATGGTGGCCAAACAGGAAATGAAATTCAAAAGTTTGCAGGGCTGTTCCTCTCTACCTGGCCAGCGCATCCGAGTTGAGAGTGCTGTCCAGAGTGGTCAAATGGAGCATTCTCAGATAGCTCCCAGAGGCCAATACCGTCGAATTGCATCCACACTACCCCAAATTTGACCCGGCGATGTCTATTTCAGCGCTAATCCCCTCGTCAGGGAGGAGTACAGAAATCAATTTTAAGAGCCCATTAAGTCGACAAAAATGGCTTTGTTGTGTGGACAGGTGCAGGGTTAAAATCGATCTAACGCTGCTAAATTCGACCTAAACTCATAGCGTAGACCAGGGCTAAGCTTCATTTCAAAACGTGATGAGCGGTTGGCAACAATGTTAGATCTTAAAAAGCTTTCTGGAATTGGTCCTTAAAATGCTTCTTTCATTTGATAGTAGGAAGACACAAAAGGGGACTGGGGAAGGGTCTAAGAAAAACCTCTGCAACGAAGCAGAGACACAGAGTAGCTCTAGTTATAACATTAAGTATTTTCCTTATTCTAACGGAGTTCCTTGTTGTTTGTTGGAAGAATGTAACTTAGTCTTTGACTCCTGGGCTAGGGCAGGGGGTTGGGGTGCAGGAGGAGGTGAAGGCTCTGGATGGGGGTGGGGGCTCTGGGGTGGGGCCAGGGATGAAGGGTTTGGGGTGCAGGAAGGGGCTCCAGGCTGGGGCCAAGGGATTCGGAGTTTGGGAGGGGGCTTAGAGCTGGGGTTGTGGTGCGGGCTCCGGGGAGGGGCTGAGGGGTTTGGAGCGTGGGAGAGGGCTCTGGGCTGGGGCAAGGGTGCAGGCTCCGGCCTGGCGGCACTTACCTCGGACAGCTCCTGGAAGCTATCAGCATGTCCCTCTGGCTCCTAGGCTGAGGGGTGGCTCCACACGCTGCCCCTGCCTGCAGGAACTGCCCCCGCAGGTCCCATTGGCTGTAATTCCTAGCCAATGGGAGCTCGAGTCAGTGTGCGGGGCAGGGGCATCAAGCAGAGACCCCCTGGCTGCCCCTGCGCTTAGAAGCCAGACACGCCGGCCACTTCCGGGAGCCACCCAGAGCCAGGACAGGCAGGGAACCTGCCTTAGCCCTGCTGTGCCACTGACCAGACTATTAAAATTTCCTGGATTGCTTTCAGTGGTCACCGGGAGATCTATGCCGACTCTGGTAGACTCCCAGCCAATCCAGGAGGGTTGGCAACCCTAGTGTTGCAGTGCCCAATGCGTAGGCACCCTGCCACCTAGCGGAATCCAGAGCCCAAAGCTCCCTATACCATGCAGGGGAGAGTTAGGCACATAAGACTGGGATTCAAAAAAAGCTGTAAAACTGGGCAGAGAACTGCCTATGCTTGCCATTGGAAATGCTGAGGAGAGGGGTGTGGCCTAAATCCTTCCTCTCAAAGGGAATTAGGTACCTCCCTCTGGGCTGGTGGGAACCGCCTCCCTCCACTCTGGATTCATAGCTGTGAAATCAGATCAGTCTTTTTGCACAAAATGGTGGTGGGGCCACCACTCCCTCATGCCCAAGTTCCCAACCCAAGGGGTTAATGCATTCCCTGGGATGTGGGGGACATGGGTTCACATCTCCACTTTGCCAGCTCAGAGTAGGGACTGGAATCCCAGTCTCCCACTGTGACGGTGCTGCCTGTGGGAGCCAGCTGAGGTCACTTAATGAGGGTGAACTGCAAACAAAACGGGGCAGACAAACCCTAAAAGCTGGTGGATATTCCAATACTTAGATTTACCAAGCCAGCACAAAACAGCTTCTATAGTACCTCCCTGGTTACTCAGAAGTCGAATTAATGCAGTTCCCTTAAAGTACCTAGCCTCTGGCCTCCATCCAGACACATGTCAAACATATGATATGATGAAATAAGATTTTCAGAATTTATAAAAGAAAAAGGTTCTCCTGATCCTAAAGGACCAAGCCCCAGGCTCAGGTCAAATGATAACTCAGATCTTACCCAAAATACACACTTACAGTCAATTCTTATTAACTAAACTAAAAATTAAAAAAGAAAAGAGAGTGTGTTGGTTAAAAGATCAATGTAAATACAGACTTGATTTCAATTCTTGAGGTTCAGATACATAGCAGAGATGACCTTGTAGTTGCCAAAAGTCCTTTTAGAAATAGTCCAAAGGTTATAGTCCAAAGTCTATATTCAGGGTGACTCCAGTCAGTGACTGGGGATCTCAATCCTTATGGGTTAAGGTTTTCCCCCTCTTGAAACCCAAAGCCGATCTGAAGAAGGATCGTGTCCCAAGGTTTTTATACATTTCCTGCAGCCTTTTGGCCTGAGAAAACAATAGGCTTAACTTTCCTTCTTCCAAACGTCATGGCAATTAGCACAGGATAATCTGTTTAACAGTTCAGATACAGGTTTCAGAGTAGCAGCCGTGTTAGTCTGTATTTGCAAAAAGGAGTACTTGTGGCACCTTAGAGACTAAAATTTATTTGAGCATAAGCTTTCGTGAGCTACAGCTCACTTCATCGGATGCAGATACAGGCTATCACAACCTTCAAAGAGACATATAGACAATAATACTATTTCACTCAAGTATCTTCCTAAATGTTAATATTCCTTTTTTGATCTTTGAATCAAAGCCATAGCCATAGACAAGACTTGTTTGCTTACATCACAAGACCTGAGCAAACATCTACTCTTCTATCTCTAACAATACAGGCTTGCATTTCAAAGCTCTATTCATTTACATATCTTCCTAACCAGTCTCTAAAGTTCGGCCATGGGTCAGGTCAGTCTGTGAGTTAATTAACTCTGGCCCTGTCACCTTTCAATGAGATATTATATTACACTCATAATGTCACACCCACATAAATGCCCTAATCACCAGACAACAAGTGGTTCTCTCTACTTTGATTAAATACCTAAATATGCGCTGGACCAGAGAGTGAAAATGACTCTATAGCCCAGTGCTCTGGGCACTAGAAGACTCAGGTTTGTTACGAATTACACCTGATAGGACACGCACACAAGTGCTACGAATTACACCTGGTAGGACACGCACACAAGTGCTACGGATTACACCTGGTAGGACACGCACACAAGTGCTACGGATTACACCTGGTAGGACACGCACAGTTCGAATCTAGGCTGAGGCACAGAAACAAAGTCCACAACTGCAGAGTTCCCAAAAGGCACTAAGTTTATTACGCTCGAGCGTGGTGCCCCCCTGCTAGCCAGGAGGGGACCCTGAATACAGATTATACAAAGGTTATATACTTTTTAGCAAAGCATGTTGCCCTCGTGCATCGGAAACCTTAGCCAATAAACAAACCCTTGTCTTATCTACCACCTATCCCTGCTTGGTGCATTCCTCGTGCTATACCAGTATGTTAATTATACAGCATGGTCCTAAAGCCGTGCATCAGTAACTTTTATTATCAGGATGGGAGGCCTCACATCAAGGCCAAGAGACAGGGAGTCAGAGGCTGACAAAAACCAGATACTGCAAATCAAGGCAGGCTGGAGACAAGGAGGAGGATTTTCACACGGATTCGGTATCTAAGGATTACTCCTCCTGGTGTATGATGTGCTGGCATTTAGACAATGGTGGGCCCCAAACCAAAATGGAGTCACATGTGCTAACTTTTCTTAACAGGTTCCAGTCCCTTCTTCAATGAATATCTAAATAACTTGGTTTCAGAGTAATAGCCGTGTTAGTCTGTATTCGCAAAAAGAAAAGGAGTACTGGTGGCACCTTAGAGACTAACCAATTTATTTGAGCATGAGCTTTCGTGAGCTACAGCTCACTTCATCGGATGCATACCGTGGAAATTGCAGAAGACATTATTATATACACAGACACCATGAAACAATACCTCTTCCCACCCCACTCTCCTGCTGGTAATAGCTTATCTAAAGTGATCATCAAGATGGGCCATTTCCAGCACAAATCCAGGTTTTCTCACCCTCCGCCCCCCCACAGACAAACTCACTCTCTAGCGTGGGAGCGTGGGAACACTTTGCTTGAGGATCTCACTGAGGCTTAGGGGCTAAGCTGCTTGACAGTGTAAGGATTTAGGCACCCTTAGGGTTAGGAGGCAGCTGAGTGGGGGTTTTGAGGATCTAAATGTCGGATGTAGGTGCCTAAACTGGCAGTTAGGTGCCTAAATCACTTTGTGGCTCTAGCTCTTAAAGACTCCAAGTGATGGAAAATCCAACACATCTCTAGACAAATTGTTCCAACATTACCTTCACTGTTAAAATGTGAACCTTATTTCCAGTAAAAAGAAAAGGAGTACTTGTGGCACCTTAGAGACTAACAAATTTATTTGAGCATAAGCTTTCGTGAGCTACAGCTCACTTCACATGCATCCGATGAAGTGAGCTGTAGCTCACGAAAGATTATGCTCAAATAAATTTGTTAGTCTCTAAGGTGCCACAAGTACTCCTTTTCTTTTTGCGAATACAGACTAACACAGCTACTACTCTGAAACCTGTCATTATTTCCTGTATGAATTCGTTCAGCTTCAGGTTCCAGTCACTGATTCATAGATTCCGTTCGATTAAAGAACTATCTATCCAAAATATTCTCCCCTTTTAGGTACTTACAGACAATGATTAAGTGACATGTTAACTTTCTCCTGAATAAACTAAATTGATAGAGTTTTAGTTTCTCACTACGAGGCATGTTTTCTAGACCTTGAGGCATTCTTATAGCTCTTTACTGAACCATTGCCAATTTGTCAACATCCTTTTAAGATTGTTGACACCACAAATGGACACACTATCCAATAATAATCTCATTAATATTACCACTACATCCAAAAATCAAGTTAGCTCTCTTAGTCGCTCCATTCCACTGGGAGCTCATCTTCAGTTGGTTTCCAACATGACCTTAAGTCCTTTTCTCAGTAACTGCTTTCCTAAATACAACCCCTGCCTCCCCATTGAACAACTGTGACCTGCATTCTTTGTTCCTAGATTTAGGTTGTTGTATTTGGCTGTATTGAACATACATTTCAAGGAGCCCCATTCACCTAATGATCCAGACCACTCTGTATAACAACTGACCTGTTCCCAACATAATTTATTAAGCTACCATTTTTATGTCATCTGCAATAGATTTTACATTTCCTTTCATATCATTGATAAAGTTATTGAAAAACTTTGTGTCAAAAAGAGAGCCCTGGAGGACCATTCCCACCCTCTTGGCTAGCTTCACATGATTGGCCAAGTCTTTCCCCAACAGCATGGGAACAAGATAATTATTATAGACTGCAAAAGTCCACGTTCCTGACCAGCCCTTGTACTGGACAGGCAACTTGGCTGTAGGCAAGTCAAAAGAATTACTTGGACCTCTGGGTCGATTAAATTAGGGTTCACTAAGGAAGCATGGATAGCTGACACTTGTGCTTCAGTGTCCCTCCACGCTGTGACCTTCTTCCCGCCCACACTTACAGTTTTCCTCTGCTCTGAGGGTATCTGGGAAGCATCTGGGCCTGAGGCCCTCTGGTGTGATTTCAGTGCAATGATTTGTAGTCTGTTGGGGTTCTTGGGGCAGTTGGCCTTTACATGCCCTGGCTCGTTACATTTAAAACGTCGCCCAGCTGACTGGTCACTGGGGCGAGGTGGGTTCCTGGAGAACAGTGTGGCAGGACGATAAGGTGTCTGGAGTGTTCCTTGGGGTGTAGTTGGGGCCTTGGGCTGCCCTCGGTAGTAGGGTGTGGTCTGAGGGTGTTCCTTCTGGTATCCGCTCCAACTGCGACCAGGGTTGTTTCTCTCTCCTCCCTCCACCCGTTTTGTTTCAGTTTGCCCCGGCTCTCTGGGACTGCTCGTATTGATCAGCATAAGAAGCAAGACTTTCTGCTGAGTCCATTTTCTTATTCCATAAACACTGTTTTATATTATCCTTGGACATATTCAGGAATTGCTTCATTGCTTAAATTTCACGCGGCACTGCTGTGTGTCCCTGTTGTAGCCTCTGTCCATCATGCCCTGTGTGATTTTCATAGAATCATAGAATCATAGAATATCAGGGTTGGAAGGGACCCCAGAAGGTCATCTAGTCCAACCCCCTGCTCGAAGCAGGACCAATTCCCAGTTAAATCATCCCAGCCAGGGCTTTGTCAAGCCTGACCTTAAAAACCTCTAAGGAAGGAGATTCCACCACCTCCCTAGGTAACGCATTCCAGTGTTTCACCACCCTCTTAGTGAAAAGATATGAATGCATCCGATGAAGTGAGCTGTAGCTCACGAAAGCTCATGCTCAAATAAACTGGTTAGTCTCTAAGGTGCCACAAATACTCCTTTTCTTTTTGAGTCATTTTTAAATTGACCTAAAGCGGCTAAATTCGACCTAACCCCATAGTGGAGACTAGGGCTAAGCGTATTATCTCAAAATAATTATCAGTCAAACCTGCAATCTTATCAGAAAGAGCTCACTTTTTTTGTCAAGAACTTTCTTCCAGAAATCCATGTTGGACATTATTTATGCTGCCGTCCTTTAATTCTTTATGTCTGCATGGTGTATTTCCATGATTTTGCCCAGGATCTATGTCAAGCTAACCACCTTATAGTGATCTGGATCATTCTATTTACCTTTTTAAAATATTAGCACAATTTTTTTTTCTAGTCTTCTAGAACTTCCCCAGTATTACAAGGTTTGTTTACCAAATAAATAAATTAAATAAATTGATGACTCAGACATCTACTTCACCAACTCTTTTAATACTCTGGATGCAAATTATTTGGTCCTGCAAATTTAAACTTTAGCAATTGCTGTTTTACATCCTACCTAGATGTTAGAATAGAAATAATATAATTAATACTATAAGATACAAATACATCATGTATTGATCAAACTGTTAAACTAAACAGTAATAAGTCACCAGGACCAGATGGTATCATCCAAGAGTTCTGAAGGAACTCTAATGTGAAATTGCAGAACTACTAACTGTAGTCTGTAACCTATCATTTAAATCAGCTTCTGTACCAAATGACTGGGGGATAGCTAATGTGACGCCAGTTTTTAAAAAGGGCTTCAGAGTGATCCCGGCAATTACAGGCCAGTAGGTTTGACTTCAGTACTGGGCAAACTGGTTGAAACTATAGTAAAGAACAAAATTGTCAGACACATAGATGAACACACTATATTGGGGAAGAGTCAACATGGTTTTTGTAAAGGGAAATCATGCCTCATCAATCTACTAGACTTTTTTGAGGGGATCAACAAGATGTGGAGAAGGGTGATCCAGTGAATATAGTGTACTTGGACTTTCAGGAAGCTTTTGACAAGGTCCCACACTAAAGGCTCTTAAGCAAAGTAAGCAGTCATAGGATAAAAGGGAAGGTCTTCTCATGGATCAGTAACCGGGTAAAAGACAGGAAACAAAGGACAGGAATAAATGGTTAGTTTTCAGAATGGAAAGAGGTAAATAGTGGAGTCCTCCAAGCATCTGTACTGGGACCAGTCCTATTCAACATATTCCTAAATGATCTGGGAAAGGGGGAGAACAGTGAGTTGGCACAAGTTCCAGATGATACAAAACTACTCAAGATAGTTAAGTCCAAAGCTGAATGCAAGACTTAAAGGGGGATCTCACTACTCTGAGTGACTGGGCAACAAAAAATGGCAGATGAAATTCAGTGTCGATAAATGCAAAGTAATGCACATTGGAAAACATAATTCCCAACTATACATATAAAATGATGGGGTCTAAATTAGCTGTTACCACTCAAGAAAGATCTTGGAATCATTGTGGATAGTTCTCTGAAAACATCCACTCAATGTGCAGCAGCAGTCAAAAAAGAGAACAGAATGTTGGGAATCATTAGGAAAAGGATAGATAAGAAGACAGGAAATATAATATTGCTTCTATGTACGCCCACATCTTGAATACTGCGTGCAGATCTGGTTGCCCCATCTCTAAAAAAGATTTATTGGAATCAGAAAAGGTTCAAAAAAGGGCAACAAAAATTATTAGGGGTATGGAACGGCTTCCGTAGGAGGAGAAATTAATAAGACTGGGACTTTTTAGCTTGGAAAATAGACGAGTAAGGGGGGATATGACAGAGGTCTATAAAATCATGACTGGTGTGGAGAAAGTAAATAAGGAAGTGTTATTTACTCCTTCTCATAACCCAAGAACTAGGGGGTCACCAAATGATATTAATAGATTGATACCAGTCAGCTCTGTGTTTTGGGGGAACCAGGGTGCAGTATCTAGCCTATCTGACTCATGAAAGACACCCCTCCCCCACCACCAGTCTCTGCTTGAATCAAAACCAATCAGAGAAAAGGCTTGCAGAGAGCAGTGAAGGGCGTTGGGAGACACACCTAGACCTCTCCTGACAAGATTAAGACATCTCCATTAGCATACAGAATGGAAAACAGAGACAACTCTGTTGGTGACACTGGGCATCATACTAGGTAACTCGGGAGGGTGGAAGGCCACGAGTGCCGAGGAAGCCCCCCCGCGCTGGGCCCAAACAAACCAAAGCCTCTCCATTCTGTGAGCTTTCTGTAATCCTGCCAGACTATAAGAAAGCTAGTATAAAAACAAAGACAGAAAGCTGCAAAAACAGTTTAGAGCAGACAGCCTGCTCTCAGAGACAGCCTTCAGACAGCTCTGGCCAGGGTAAGCGTATAAATAAAAAAGGAACGTTTTGCACTAGCTTTCTGCAACACAGGAACAAATACAACCAAATAAGGCAGGGCTTACATAATGCTAATAAGGAAACATCTAATTGGCCTCTTTGGCTGTATTATTGTACAGGGCAATAAGTAATTGGTTGTACATGCTTCTATAGCTAAATTAATAAAAAAGGTATAAATTGTATAATATAATATGCAGTCGGGGCTGCAGGATTTGAGACAGCTGTGTCTCCCTGGGCCTGTTTGCAGCTGCAAATAAACTCTCTGCTTCTCCACCCTGTTGTGATTATTGGGTAATGCACACCGGGCAACAAACCCCTACTGTTGCTTGCCTTGGGCACTCTGTGCCGGCAACAACTCCCTTAGCCTCATCTGCATGAAAGATGGGACAAGGAGACATTTCAATTTGCATACAGAATGGAGAACAGAGAACCGCACTGAACTCTGGGATCAGAAAAGCAGGGACGCACTGCATCATGGGAATCTCTGCTCCAGATGTTAATGAACCTACGCCTGCACACACCCAGCTCAGCAATTATCAGACCAATTCTAGTAATAAATCCTTGATTGATATCCAAAATATTGAAGCAGCTTAATTGCATTGTGAGCTCCCTGGAAGAAACCACCACCCATAGCCAAGAGTGATCAGCTCCTATTGTCTAGCCTAAAGAAAACTCTTAAGTCATCAGTTTACCCATAAATGAATCTAGTGTTCTCCCTTGAACCATTGTATTTTGTCTACAAAACCCCCTACCTATGCCCAAGTAAGTGTTCTGATGCTTAGATACAAACTATGCATCAGTTCCACTGGGATTCCATCTCCTGACTGATTGTGCTGGGGGCTCTGCCTGTCTCCAGCACTCAGGACCCCGAGCTACCACCATCACCTGGGAACCCTGACCAGTTCAAGCCTCACAGAGTGGGTGAGAATCATAGAATATCAGGGTTGGAAGGGACCTCAGAAGGTCATCTAGTCCAACCCCCTGCTCGAAGCAGGACCAAGTCCCAGTTAAATCATCCCAGACAGGGCTTTGTCAAGCCTGACCTTAAAAACCTCTAAGGAAGGAGATTCTACCACCTCCCTAGGTAACGCATTCCAGTGTTTCACCACCCTCTTAGTGAAAAAGTTTTTCCTAATATCCAATCTAAACCTCCCCCACTGCAACTTGAGACCATTACTCCTCGTTCTGTCATCAGAGATCCCCCTCTTTCTCTCTGTTTTCCTTTCTACCTTAGGTATTAAACGTTAATAATGATGTTATGTTGGTTTAGCCCTCCTTGGGTAGTTATCACTGTTATTCAATAAATAACTTTAAACTGGTTGCTTCTGTCTCCCTCTGAACTTTACTCTTTTGTGTTTTTAAGCTTCCCACATTTACTGTGCACCAACGGTTCTTTTACCTAAGCTAAAGATCCCTGTAGTGCCCAAAAATACTGTGGGGTTTGCTCATCAAGGGATTACTACCAGTTCAATTGTGACGTGAAAGTGGGACAGGGACGTGTTAAACCTGTGGCACATAAGGGGGAGGGGGGCAGCTGAAAGTGCTGCTCAGCCCAGCCTATTGAGACCAGGGGCACATGAGGGTGACAGCTTGAAACTGCTGCTTAACCCAGCCCAATGAATAGAGAGACATATAAGGGGATCAGCTTGAGAATGCTGATTGACCCGGTCTGCTGAGACTTGCTCTGTTAGAGAGAGAGAGCGAGCGTGCGCACTCATCTAGTTCTAGGGCTGGAGAAACCCAGTCCAGGGGAAGCTAGGTACTGCAGGGTAGCTCCATTGGGAGGGGACTAGCAGCTGTAAGGAGTAGAGCTCCATATGTCACACAAGTGACATAAGCAGCACATTAATAGAATTAAAGTAACCACCCCCCCAGAAGAGTAACCTTAATAAATGAGCATACCCCAAAGTAACGGGCACACCTGGTAACAAGGTAGCAGGTTTAAAACAAACAAAAGGAAGTATTTCTTCACGCAATGCACAGTCAACCAGTGGAACTCTCTGCCAGAGGATTTTGTGAAGGCCAAGACTATAAGAGGGTTCAAAAAAGCACTAGATAAATTCAAGAGAAGGAGGCGGGTGGTGGTGGTCAGGGACTCTCTCCTCAGGGGGACTGAGTCATCTATCTGCCGCCCCGACCGGGAAAACCGAGAAGTCTGCTGCTTGCCAGGACCTAAGATTCGTGATGTGACGGAGAGACTGCCGAGACTCATCAAGCCCTCGGATCGCTACCCCTTCCTGCTTCTCCACGTGGGCACCAATGATACTGCCAAGAATGACCTTGAGTGGATCACTGCAGACTACGTGGCTCTGGGAAGAAGGATAAAGGAGTCTGAGGCGCAAGTAGTGTTCTCGTCCATCCTCCCTGTGGAAGGAAAAGGCCTGGGTAGAGACCGTCGAATCGTGGAAGTCAACGAATGGCTACGCAGGTGGTGTCGGACAGAAGGCTTTGGATTCTTTGACCATGGGATGGTGTTCCAAGACGGAGGAGTGCGAGGCAGAGACGGGCTCCACCTAACGAAGAGAGGGAAGAGCATCTTCACAAGCAGGCTGGCTAACCTAGTGAGGAGAGCTTTAAAATAGGTTCACCGGGGGAAGGAGACCAAAGCCCTGAGGTAAGTGGGGAAGTGGGATACCAGGAGGAAGCACGAGCAGGAGCACGTGAGAGGGGAGGGCTCCTGCCTCATACTGAGAAAGTGGGGCGATCAGCGGGTTATCTCAAGTGCACAAATGCACGAAGCCTGGGAAACAAGCAGGGAGAACTGGAAGTCCTGGCACGGTCAAGGAATTATGATGTGATTGGAATAACAGAGACTTGGTAGGATAACTCACATGACTGGAGTACTGTCATGGATGGATATAAGCTGTTCAGGAAGGACAGGCAGGGCAGAAAAGGTGGGGGAGTTGCATTGTATGTAAGAGAGCAGTATGACTGCTCAGAGCTCAAGTATGAAACTGCAGAAAAACCTGAGAGTCTCTGGATTAAGTTTAAAGTGTGAGCAACAAGGGTGATGTCGTGGTGGGAGTCTGCTATAGACCACCGGACCAGGGGGATGAGGTGGACGAGGCTTTCTTCCGGCAACTCACAGAAGTTACTAGATCGCAGGCCCTGGTTCTCATGGGAGACTTCAATCACCCTGATATCTGCTGGGAGAGCAATACAGCGGTGCACAGACAATCCAGGAAGTTTTTGGAAAGTGTAGGGGACAATTTCCTGGTGCAAGTGCTGGAGGAACCAACTAGGGGCAGAGCTCTTCTTGACCTGCTGCTCACAACCGAGAAGAATTAGTAGGGGAAGCTAAAGTGGATGGGAACCTGGGAGGCAGTGACCATGAGATGGTCGAGTTCAGGATCCTGACACAAGAAAGAAAGGAAAGCAGCAGAATACGGACCCTGGACTTCAGAAAAGCAGACTTTGACTCCCTCAGGGAACTGATGGGCAAGATCCCCTGGGAGAATAACATGAGGGGGAAAGGAGTCCAGGAGAGCTGGCTGTATTTTAAAGAATCCTTATTGAGGTTACAGGGACAAACCATCCCGATGTGTGGAAAGAATAGTAAATATGGCAGGCGACCAGCTTGGCTTAACAGTGAAATCCTTGCTGATCTTAAATACAAAAAAGAAGCTTACAAGAAGTGGAAGATGGGACAAATGACCAGGGATGAGTATAAAAATATTGCTCGGGCATGCAGGAGTGAAATCAGGAAAGCCAAATCACACCTGGAGGTGAGGCTAGCAAGAGATGTGAAGAGTAACAAGAAGGGTTTTTTCAGGTATGTTAGCAACAAGAAGAAAATCAAGGAAAGTGTGGGCCCCTTACTGAATGAGGGAGGCAACCTAGTGACAGAGGATGTGGAAAAAGCTAATGTACTCAATGCTTTTTTTGCCTCTGTCTTCACGAACAAGGTCAGCTCCCAGACTACTGCACTGGGCAGCACAGGCATGGGGAGGAGGTGACCAGCCCTCTGTGGAGAAAGAAGGTTCGGGACTATTTAGAAAAGCTGGACATGCACAAGTCCATGGGGCCGGATGCATTGCATCCGAGAGCGCTAAAGGAGTTGGCGGATGTGATTGCAGAGCCATTGGCCATTATCTTTGAAAACACATGGCGATCAGGGGAAGTCCCAGACGACTGGAAAAAGGCTAATGTAGTGCCGATCTTTAAAAAAGGGAAGAAGGAGGATCCTGGGAACTACAGGCCAGTCAGCCTCACCTCAGTCCCTGGAAAAATCATGGAGCAGGTCCTCAAGGAATCAATTCTGAAGCACTTAGAGGAGAGGAAAGTGATCAGGAACAGTCAGCATGGATTCACCAAGGGCAAGTCATGCCTGACTAATCTAATTGCCTTCTATGACGAGATAACTGGCTCTGTGGATGAAGGGAAAGCAGTGGACGTGTTGTTCCTTGACTTTAGCAAAGCTTTTGACACGGTCTCCCACAGTATTCTTGCCAGCAAGTTAAAGAAGTATGGGCTGGATGAATGGACTATAAGGTGGATAGAAAGCTGGCTAGATTGTTGGGCTCAACGGGTAGTGATCAATGGCTCCATGTCTAGTTGGCAGCTGGTATCAAGTGGAGTGCCCCAAGGGTCGGTCCTGGGGCCGGTTTTGTTCAATATCTTCATAAATGATCTGGAGGATGGTGTGGATTGCACCCTCAGCAAGTTTGCAGATGACACTAAACTGGGAGGAGAGGTAAATACACTGGAGGGTAGGGATAGGATACAGAGGGACCTAGACAAATTGGAGGATTGGGCCAAAAGAAATCTGATGAGGTTCAACAAGGACAAGTGCAGAGTCCTGCACTTAGGACGGAAGAATCCCATGCACCGCTACAGACTAGGGACCGAATGGCTCGGCAGCAGTTCTGCAGAAAAGGACCTAGGGGTTACAGTGGACGAGAAGCTGGATATGAGTCAACAGTGTGCCCTTGTTGCCAAGAAGGCCAATGGCATTTTGGGATGTATAAGTAGGGGCAATGCCAGCAGATCGAGGGACGTGATCGTTCCCCTCTATTCGACACTGGTGAGGCCTCATCGGGAGTAGTGTGTCCAGTTTTGGGCCCCACACTACAAGAAGGATGTGGAAAAATTGGAAAGAGTCCAGCGGAGGGCAACCAAAATCATGAGGGGACTGGAACACATGAGTTATGAGGAGAGCCTGAGGGAACTGGAGATGTTTAGTCTACGGAAGAGAAGAATGAGGGGGGATTTGATAGCTGCTTTCAACTCCCTGAAAGGGGGTTCCAAAGAGGATGGCTCTAGACTGTTCTCAGTGGTAGCAGATGACAGAACAAGGAGTAATGGTCTCAAGTTGCAGTGGGGGAGATTTAGGTTGGATATTAGGAAAAACTTTTTCACTAGGAGGAATGCGTTACCTAGGGAGGTGGTGGAATCTCCTTCCTTAGAAGTTTTTAAGGTCATGCTTGACAAAGCCCTGGCTGGGATGATTTAACTGGGGATCGGTCCTGCTTTGAGCAGGGGGTTGGACTAAATGACCTCCTGAGGTCCCTTCCAACCCTGATATTCTTTGATTCTGTGGAGGATAGGTCCATCAATGGTATTAGCCAGGATGGGCAGGGATGAGCCTGCCTCTAGCCTCTGTTTGCCAGAAGCTCGGAATGGTCGACGGGGAATGGATCACTTGATGATTACCTGTTCTGTTCATTCCCTTTGGGGCACCTGGCATTGGCTACTGTCAGAAGACAGGCCACTGGGCTAGAAGGACCTTTGGTCTGACCCAGTATGGTGGTTTTTATGTTTCTTTCCAAAGACAGGAAAGAAATATTTATTGAACACTTCTGCTTTCTCTGCATCATTACTGGCAATTTTTACATCCCTATCTAGTAACATACCTACACCACTGCTAGGATTTCATGTATTCATTTTTTTTTTAAACTGCCTTGTTGTCTTTAACCCTTCTGTCTCTACATTTTTCATTAATATATTTAGCTTCCCTTATCTATTGTCTGCATCTTGTAACTGCTAATTTATAGTCATTGATATCTATTTCCCCATTTTTCCCTTTGTAACAATTTAAAAGAGAGAGAGATGCTTTTACTTCCCTTCTTAATCAATGATGCCTTCTTTTGTAATTGTAGAATTGCGGAGAGGGAAGGCAGGGTCTGGCAGCTAGTAAACTTTCCTTAAACTCTCACTTATAATTCACATTGGGAGGAAAAAATTAAAACAAAATAATCAATTTTGCCCCTAATTGTTTTCAGCTTGGAGAAAGTGACTCTTTTAAAACACCACGTATATAATACAGGTGTGGCCTATCTTTCTGTTACATGTAAGAAACTTAATTAGGTTGTGATCATTTGCACCTAGATAACCACTATTTTTTAGTTCAGTGGTCAGTTAATCTTTGTCTCTCACAATGAAGTCAAATATAGAATTGCCCCAAGCCAAGTCTAATACTTTGTGTTAGAAAGATAGTCTACACTTTTTTTTTTTTTTTTTTTTTTAATTCCAAGGACATTGTACTAGTGGCAGCATGACACCTACAGCACATGCCTCCAGATTGAAATCCCCCCCTGCAAACAGTTTTATTTTATACACATGATTTATTCACGGAGTGCCTGACAGGCCCTTTTCCCCATTCAGCCCCACTGGTTCCTGCTGCCATGTGACAGTGACATTTCCCACTGCCACCTCATACAGCAGTACTGCCAGCATCTGCAACTTTAACAGTGTTTCCTATTCCTCCTATTTACCTTCCCTGCCTCAGCATGTGGACTCAAGGGTGAGTGCAGCCCATAGAGAGACAGGAGGTTGTATGCATGTGGGAGGTGTGTCAGTGTATTTGTTGCAGGAGTGCCAGGACTGTTTAGGGTGGTTCTACAACCCCCACAATTTACCCACCCTGACTGATGAGCACAGCCCATGGAGTGAGGAGGAGTGGGGTCCACAGGGTACTCTACTCACTGCTGGAGCGCCTCCTCCTGGCTATGTCTGGGGATTAACTCTGCCAGTCTGATGCCCCTTCCTGCAGTAGCTCACTCTCTCTCTCTCAGTCTTGCTTTCTTGGGACTTGACTGCCCCCTCCGGCCAGGTCACTGTAGTCCCCTTCCCGAGGGATTGTGTGTATCAAAGTCTCTCCAGACCCAATGTCCCAGGCAGCCTTCCCTTTCACTGTCTCTTAATGGCTCGTAGGGAACCCAGCCTAAGGGCCTTACAACAAGCAGCCATGGTCTGCACAGCCCTGAACCTTACCACTGCATCCCTGGGCTGCTTCCTACCTTGCTGTCTCTCCCCCAGGCCCCTGCAGCTCTCAGCACCTGGGCTGCAGACAGGCCCATGCCATCCCATCCTGCTGCACTTCACGGCTAATTAGCACTTGCTCTTAGGGCTCCTCCTTCAGGTGCAGCCTGGGCTGTTACCTGGCCCTCGTGGCCATCTTAACCCCCTCAGGGCTGCATGGTGGCCACCCCCGCAGGGTGTTAGCGTAGGGGGGAAGGGAGGCACGTCTAGGACAGCTCTAAACCGCCCCTTCCCCCAGTTTATCAGTCTGCCTGGGGCAGGGCCACCCTGGGCCGAGCGCAGCCTGGGGGCAGGAGGCTGCTGGAATGTTCCGCAGACGGGGCGGCGGGTCTTCGCGGCGTGAGGCGGGGATTGCGCCGCTGCGGTCCTGAGGTAAACACCTGGCAGCCCTGCAGCCACGAGGGGCGCTCAGCGGGGCCTTGGCCTGGGTCGTGGGGCTGCTGGGCCTCTCCTGGAGCCGGCGCCCCCGGCAGGGACGGGGTCAGTTCCGCGCGCACGCCGGTCGCACCGGCCCTGGGGCCCCGGTCAGGCCTGCCCGGCGGCCGGGTTCCCCCAGGGGCTCCCATCTTGGCTGCCACCAGCAAGTTTGCCCCACAGGGTCACGGCCCCATTTTGAGACCAGTTTTCAGAGTAGCAGCCATGTTAGTCTGTATTCGCAAAAAGAAAAGGAGGACTTGTGGCACCTTAGAGACTTAGAGAGGTTAGTTTTCATTTTGAGACCGGGTTACCTCCACTGGTTCCTGTCCCAGCTGCTGCAGGCTAGGTCCGCCTCTGTCCGGCAGGCGCAGGGCACGGGCTAGGTGAGCTGGGGAGGGGGATCCAGGGCACTGCTGCAGGCCGGGTCACCCTGTAGGCTCTTGTCATGGCTGCCTTTCTCGCTGCCTCAGACCCAACCTCACAATCGCTCCCACTCTGGAGAATAAAATTGAGGGAAACACTCCCTTCTGCTAGTTCCCGGTTTTGTGGATGAAGAGAAACAGACTTGGTTAAGCATCAGCAAATTTTCTGCAGCTCACTTGAAACCAGCTGCGCATTAATTAGAACACACCCAGTGTGGATTGAGCCCCCGGAAGGCACTGTTCTCAATCAGGAGAGGGTATCTGTCATCACAGTAGTATGGACACTTTAAAAATGTGTTTAACTCTGCAGCGCCAAACTGTGGGTCACTCCTGTGTCTGCTGCAGGCTTATATGATGTGCTGCAGTGTTCTGCTCTGAATTTAACACCCAAACAGTCCCCACTGGTGCAGTACTGCTTTCTGAAGCTTTTCTCCTTTTTTAAAAAGCAAAACAGTAAATACAAACCCAGGTATTCATGTGATATTAGGGCTGAAAATCGAAATACCAGGCAGTAAGGCAATCAGGACATTAAGGTTCTCAGGCCACTGCAGATGCTCAGTACACAGAGGTGCATTTAAGTCTTTATGTGCAGTACAGGTCAATTAATGTAGTGATTAACTTGCTCTGTATATTATATATATGGATTGTTCTCTCCATTTCTATGCGCAGAGGGGATTTTGATCCAGTAGATTCTAGTCAATTCAGATTTTTATAAAATTCACAATATTGCTAATCCCAAAAGTTTTTTTTATAAAGTCAACCCCCAAAAAACCATGAGGATGTGTTTTTTTTGTTTAAAAACACAAATTATTATAGCATAATTTTTGGTCTGACTGCTGAGTTGTGTTTCCCTGCCTGCTCCCAATGTGGGTGTAACCATTACTGTCTTGTCAACATTTGTAAAAGCGGCAAAGAGTTAACAGACGTATTGGAGCATGAGCATTCGTGGGTGAATACCCACTTTGTCAGACCCATGTAGTGGAAATTTCCAGAGGCAGGTATAAATATGCAAGCAAGAATCAGGCTAGGGATAACGAGGTTAGTTCAATCAGGGAGGAGGAGGCCCTCTTCTAGCAGTTGAGGTGTGAGCACCAAGGGAGGAGAAACTGCTTTTGTAGTGGGCTAGCCATTCACAGTCTTTGTTTAATCCTGAGCTGATAGTGTCAAATTTGCAAATGAACTGACGCTCATTCCCAGTCTTTATTTAAGCTAAAAAGACTTTGAGCCTAAAGACTGGGAATGACTGTCATTACACAAAGTTAAACTATTTCCCCATGTTTATTCCTTCCCCGCCTCCCCCTCCACTGTTCCTCACGCGTTCTTGTCAGCTGCTAGAAATGGCTCACCTTGATCATCACTACAAAAGGTTCCCCCCCCCCCCCCCCAGTCTCCGCTGGTAATAGCTCACCTTACCTGATCACTTTTGTTACAGTGTGTATGGTAACACCCATTGTTTCATTTTCTCTGTGTATATAAATCTCCCCACTATATTTTCCACTGCATGCATCCGATGAAGTGAGCTGTAGCTCATGAAAGCTTACGCTCAAATAAATTTGTTAGTCCCTAAGGTGCCACAAGTCCTCCTTTTCTTTTTGCGGATACAGACTAACACGGTTGCTACTCTGAAACCAAATTTTCGCAGCTATTTCTTCCAGATTCTTGATAAAGATAGTGAATAGCAGTGGGTAGATGACAGATTGGTAGGGTTCCACAGCAAAGATACCTCACTGGTAACAATTTCCTGATTACAGTTACTTTCTGCAGTCTCTCAGTTAAGTTTTTAATCAATTTAATATGGGCTACAGGGAGTGTTAAGATAATGTTAAGCACAAGTTTTACTAATTTATACATTAAAAAGAAAAGTAAAAGGAACTATACCCAACTGCTCCTCAACCAAGCTGTTAAGTATTCCCAGCCCAGTTACAGTTTTCAGAGTCAGAGGCCCAGATCAACAAGGGGACTTAGGTGTTGCAACACCTAGCATCACGATGCCTTGCTCTGAGACACCTAGAAAGTCACAGGAACACCACAGCAATCCACAAAGCCCGGGTTAGGTGCCTAGGTTTCCTATACAAAGAATGGAGAGAGATAGGTGCCTTAAATGCAATCCACAAAAGCCAGCATGCTAGGTGAGGAGCCACCTGAGCTAACCAATGGGTGGGGGTCAATGATAGGGAAATGTGCAGAGCTTCCTCCCTCTTGGATAGAGAGGTACCTCCCTGTGCCTGCCTCTGCTTAGAGATCCACAAAATGGGATCCTGCTGCTTGAAGTCAGGCAGCAAGGTGCTTAAATTCATTCCGACAAGAAATGCCTAAGTGCCTGCCTCACTCACTCTGCACAGAACAGCTGGAGCAGGAGGAGATGGTGATAACAGTACCCATTTTATAACTCTTCGATTAATTGTTGGAGCACTTGCCTGGGATGTTGGAGACCCAGGTTCAATTCCTCCCCATCTACCAGAGGGGGAAAGAGAGGTGGGGAGACATCTATACAAATCCCCTAGGTCTGGGGTGTAGTTGCCTAGGTACCTTTGTGGCTCCAGGCTGGAGTTTTTAATATTTTACTATTATGTCCACTGAATTGGTAATTATAATATGCAGTTGTGCAGAATGTGACCAGAAATCACTGCCCACCTGTTTTGGCAAGTTTTGTTTCAGTTTACTTCTATTAAGAAGTTATTCCTAGCTCTGACAATATGTGCTCTAGTTACTCTGAGAAAAACCTATACCACCAACTAGTTGACAGAGATAACTGTCCCATTATGTTGGCCAACAAACATACATCCCGTCGGCTATTTGAACTGACAGTTGGCTCTCAGAAATATTGAGCTCTACTGTAATCACTTATGTCAGGTTCTAACAGATCACCTGCTGCTTAGCTGAGGATCTAATTATAGTGCATTATCTAATTAGAAAAGGAGGACTTGTGGCACCTTACAGACTAACACATTTGAGCATAAGCTTTTGTGAGCTACAGCTCACTTTCATCGGATGCTTATGCTCAAATTTGTTAGTCTCTAAGGTGCCACAAGTACTCCTTTTCTTTTTGCGAATACAGAGTAACATGGCTGCTACTCTGAAACCTATCTAGTAATAATTACCATTAGCTGTGAAAATGTTAGTAAGAAAACATATGAAAGGGGGAGGTACCCTGCTTTTGTGTATTATTTAATGCACAGAGTGTTTGAGACATATGGATAATATGAAGTGCAGGTTGTTTAAGATTACACCAGGATTAGGAAACAAATTTAATTCCTGCAGTTGACACAAGAAAACACAGCTAGTGAGTGATGTATTTTCTTGAAGCCACTTAAAATAAGCATAATACAGAAAGCATCAAGAAAGAGTCTCATTCAAATTCAAGAAATCTATGTACCTTTCAACACTTCATTCACCTCACTTTCTGAAACCAGCGCAAGATAAAATTCCTTTTTTGGATTTTTGACTGTGTCAACTAAGTTTTGCTTCCTGGTAAAGGAGAGAATTGGGAGGAGGGGGTGTAGAGGAGCCTCTTCCCAAAGCAAAAGACTGACAACCAAAGATTGTCCTCTGAATACGTGGGAAAGTCATTTCAGTCAAAAGATCCAGGAAAACTTTCAGGAGAGCAACCTGGGTATTCTGTATTTTCAGATGAAATAAGATCAGGTTGTAAGTCAAAGCAAGATATTTGTACCTGCCCCCAGCCCTGAAATCATAGTCTGGCTACTGAAAGTCAAGCTGTTCTCTTTCTGCCGTGTTAACGCTGACAAAGATCCCAGAATCTGAATATAGCAGTTGACATTACAGTAGAACCTCAGAGTTACAAACGTCTTGGGAATGGAGGTTGTTTGTAACTCAGAAATGTTTGTAACTCTGAACAAAATGTTATGGTTGTTCTTTCAAAAGTTTACAACTGAATATTAACTTAATACAGTTTTGAAACTTTACTATGCAGAAGAAAAATGCTGCTTTCCTGTTATTTTTTTTAGTAGTTTATGTTTAATACGGTACTGTATTTGCTTTTTGCTTTTTTTTTGGCGGGGGGGGGGGGGGGGGGGGGAAGAGGGGGATGTCTCTGCTGCTGCCTGGTTCCAAATGAGCTGTATGGTGTTAGGGACTTATTCCTTCACCTGCTTACTTCCCTGGTCCTTCTCGCATGAACAGAGAACAACAATACGAAGTCCAAAGGTGCAAACAATTCAATGTTTATTGGGGTGAACTTCCAGCAAGCATGATTCTAGTTTCCTTTCTTAGTGTCCCCCTTCCTAGCTCTGACACCACTCTCGTTACAGTGTGTATGGTAACACCCATTGTTTCATGTTCTCTATGTATAGAAATCTCCCCACTGTATTTTCCACTGAATGCATCCGATGAAGTGAGCTGTAGCTCACGAAAGCTTATGCTCAAATAAATTGGTTAGTCTCTAATGTGCCACTAGTACTCCTCCTCTTTTTGCGAATACAGACTAACACAGCTGCTACTCTGAAACCTGCAGACTATAGTAAAACTTGAGTTCTGCTTAGCTCTACCTTAACCAACCAATCCTAATATATTGTAACATGATTATTTAACCAATTATATGGCACCACCTTAGTTTACACCCAGCAAAATTAATTATACAGCAGACAGAAACAATCACAGAACCAGACAGAGACCATGCAAATAAACAATAGCAAAATGGGAACTATAATGACAAAACAGTACAGAAGTGAGGATTTCACATCCCAGCTGTTGATAAGTGAGTTCTTGCCAGACAGGATGCTATCAAACTAAGTTTCCTTTTACATCTTAAAAAGAAAAGGAGTACTTGTGGCACCTTAGAGACTAACCAATTTATTTGAACATAAGCTTTCGTGAGCTACAGCTCACTTCATCGGATGCATACTGTGGAAAGTGTAGAAGACATTATATACTCAGAGACCATGAAACAATACCTCCTCCCACCCCAGGAGAGTGGGGTGGGAGGAGGTATTGTTTCATGGTCTCTGAGTATATAATGTCTTCTGCAGTTTCCACAGTATGCATCCGATGAAGTGAGCTGTAGCTCACGAAAGCTTATGCTCAAATAAATTGGTTAGTCTCTAAGGTGCCACAAGTACTCCTTTTCTTTTTGCGAATACAGACTAACACGGCTGTTACTCTGAAACCTTTTACATCTTCTAGGCACTTCCCTTTCTCTGGAGGGGATAGGTATACAATCCTCTCCTGATAATGCCTAACAGCCCAATAGCACCTTATTTCAATGTGACTAGTTTGGAATGTGAGGAGGTGACCGGTTGCTTCCCAGCTTATGGCTGCCTCTGCTGCTTAGCCAAAGGCCTTATACAGTCAGACAGTGATTTTGACTCTCTCTTTTATACCTCTGTAACTAGCTAAGTGATAAGAATACACCTAAATTAGAGCATAGGCCTTTACAGACAGGCCTGAATATCTATATCTTAACATATGGTTGACTGGTCAGTTCATAACTGAGGTTCTACAAGAATGCCTCTTCCCTAATAAGAGCTGTGGAGATCCTGCCTCTGGAGTACAGGCAAGAGGGAAAGTCTGGTTAGTTCCATTGGTGCCTGTAAGAAATACACTAGGATTTCTCCTTAAGGAAGCTTAACAAAAAAAAGAGTTCTGATCAGTTCTGCTGGGTTATGTAAACTAAGAACTATGACAGAATGCAAACAGGGACAGATTCTGGCCAACATCACACCTCAGTAAATCCAGCGTAACTTAGTTATTTCGCTGGAACTAATATGCATTTACACAGCTGTAATGGATCAGATTCTGACTCATAGGGAATAGATATGTACAGTTAAATGGTATATTATACAATTACTTGTCTGATCACAAGGACATCTGAATGCTTTTCTATTGTTATTATTAGCAAAATATCTTAATTTTAAAGAACTTCAATATCCTAGAAGTTGCATTGCTTGGTTTGAGCAACATTTACATTTAGTGACGTAAAAGGAAATTTTAGACAGCACCTTTGTTCCTGATGAAGGAAGGAAAAGTTTTTTGTTTTTAACAGGAAGGTGCTAGCCCTTATGCCTAAGATGTGTGTGTGGAGAGGAAATGGGGGAAGGGGAGGAATTGAGCAGGAATAATTTAAGAACTGTGCAGGATCCTAAATGAATTTTCTGCTTTAAGCCAAGCCCTGGAGTGTTTACTCTGGGCCTGTAGCTGTATTAACTTTCCTCTGGTAGGGGGATAACACGCACGTCCTGCCCCCCAGCCCTCCATTCCCTCTTACTTTCCCTGCCATTTCCCCTACTCCCCACTCACACTGACCCCCAGGTCCTCAGATATCTTTGCAGGGTCCCTGGGAAAGGGGTACTCTGTCACAGAAGTGGATGAGCCCTGCTTTGTAGCGTGGGTCTCCTCATGTACACAAAATGTCTCTCTGTGAGGGTACAAACTGACCTTTACAGAGGCAAAATACCTACTTGTGTCATTAGGAGGTCTTGAGAGAGTGAGGTTTTCAAGATTTGGCCCTTTGAATACATGACCCATAATAGGGGCATCAGCTACTACAGTTAGTGATGTTATAAATTAACACAATTTGTTAGCAAAACCTATTTTAAGTGGGTTTATATTCCCATTTTTCTCCTTCTGTCATAAATATAAAGGGAAGGCTAACCACCTTTAAATCCCTCCTGGCCAGAGGAAAAAACCCTTTCACCTGTAAAGGGTTAAGAAGCTAAAGATAACATCGCTGGCACCTGACCAAAATGACCAATGAGGAGACAAGATACTTTCAAAGCTGGGGGGGACAAAGGGTTCGCTCTGTTTGTGTGTTGCTTTTGCCAGGACTAGAGCAGGAATGCAGGTCAGAACTCTTGTAAAGGGCTAATAAGCAATCTAGTTAGATATGCGTTAGATTCTGTTTTGTTTAAATGGCTGATAAAATAGCTGTGCTGAATGGAACATATATTCCTGTTTTTGTGTCTTTGACTTAAGGTTTTGCCTAGAGGGATTGTCTATGTTTTGAATCTGGTTACCCTGTAAGGTGTTTACCATCCTGATTTTACAGAGGTGATTCTTTTACTTTTTCTTCAATTAAAATTCTTCTAAGAACCTGATTTGCTTTTTCATTGTTCTTAAGATCCAAGGGTTTGGGTCTGCGTTCACCTATGCAAATTGGTGAGGATTTTTTATCAAGCCTTCCCCAGGAAAGGGGGTGTAGGGTTTGGGAGGATTTTGGGGGGGAAAGATGTTTCCAAGCGGGCTCAAGCTCTCATGCAAAAAGCCCACTGTCTCTCTAACTTGAAACACCATGCAAGTTGCAGTAAGTTAAAGGATATCATAAGTACTCTGGAAGATACATATGAAAAACTGGGTCTAGGAATGTAGGCATCAGAGATGGAAGCTCTTTTGGGTTTATGTATTCCATCTTCCATGGGCCAGAGCAGAACAGTTTTCTACTACTACACTTTTCAGGACTTTGCATGAGACATTTTAAAATTAGATTGGACAATGAGACCTCAACCCCTTTCTTTGGGAGACAATTCCTCAGGTTACCAAAGTTGTTCCCCTCTCTCAATATAGAAAAATACTGAGCTTAAAATTTTCTTTTCTTCAGTTCAACCCTTTACTCCTGTTGTACCCCCCTTGAATGACTCTAAATGGGTATCTCCTTGATTATTTTCACTCAGTTCCTGTACACTGGTCTCCTACTCGCCCCTCCTTAGTTATCACTTAGCAATGTTACAGTTTTCTTAATAATACCTGGCTCTTACATAGCCTTTTACATCCATATATCTCAAAGTGCTCTACAAAGGAGGTAAGTAGCATTATCCTCATTTTACAAATGAGGGTACAGGACTAGATGGACTGCAGAGCTGATCCAGTTTGTCAATGTAATGGTAATGTGGTGCTCAGAACCAAATATGTTGTTCTACTTGAGGTTGCACTAGGGCTGTATAGAGAGGGGCCCAGAGGAACATAGGAATTGCAATACTGGATCAGCACAGCAGTCCATCTTGTCCTGTATCTGACAGTGACCAGAACCAGATGCTTCATAGACTAACCTGAAAACTCTGCTGTAGAATAAGATGCCCTTTACATAACTATTAGGTCTCATCTTGATCACTAAGGATTGGCTCAAGCTCTGAAGTACAAGACTCTTTACTCCCTGTCCACAATGGAAGGCTTAGACATATGCAGTCCCAACTTGCAATGTCTTGTTGTCGCTGTATCATATTTTAAACTCAGGTCTCACTTGCTGCTACTTCTTACTTCCCAGGCTACTCCCTCCCATTAAGGAGCTGGGGGTCAGGCTGTAGTTCCCCAGAAGGATTAGCTGCATTTTTTAGGCTAAATCATTTTATTTTCATACCTGTCTAGATGCACAGATATGATTGCCCTGCTATACCATAGGCTGAGTTCAGGCTGGATTTAGCACCATATCTCAGGATGACATTCTGTTTTTCCCTTCTCAGAGGCAGATGGGTGATTGGACAGCTGGTGTGCTGTTTCCTGTTCAGATGCCATGAATTCCAGAAAAACGCTTTCAGAAACAAGGAGAGGATTCACTGTTGGTAAAGCTTATGCCACTGCACACTCAGGGCAGCTCCCACAGATCCTCATTGTGGATGTCAAGCCACCTTTTTGGGCCAACACATGTTCTAAACTTTGTGAAGCCCTGGAAAACTTCTTCTGTCTAGCATGTAGTTTGGCAGGTCCCTGTCGCATCCCATTGCTGAGCCTATATGTGGTGCAGAACCAGCACGAGTGCCTCCTTCCCTTTGTGGTGAGTATGAAACAAGGGATTTTATAGACTTAGGATTTTAAAGGCTGTAATGGATACATTCAATTTAGCATAAACAATTATGATTAATTAGAAGGTATATGTAAAGAAGTTAATCATCCTCTGAATCACTTTTTATGGGTTTCATCTTAAATGGATCTTAAAGGAGGGATTTGAAAGGACAGGGCATAGTTGCCAGATGAAGTTGGCTGCAGCAAGGGGTGGGTTCAATATCTAGGGCTCCTCTACTACACCGAGCCGGCCCAGTCATGTGGGAAAAGTTCTCACCACCCCAGCGCCTCTAAGAGAGAATGCTTCCCCTCTCACAAGAACTGAGTCTGTCTATAACAAAAGAGAAGTTTTATTAAAAGGGAAAGGGAACCAAGCATTAGTTTGGGAAACCACCACAACCACATTAAAAAAAACCCCATGCAGTCATAAGGCAAACACCCATACCAAAGTATGTTGGGCAGTAGACTTAGCTTCTCACCTTGGGGCATGAGCCTAACAAACAAATGTTCCCCTCTACTGCACCCCACTCCCAGTTGCTGTCCTTGGTCAGTGAAGGCCCAGAATTCAGAGGCATGTTCATGGGAGTTCACCTCCCACCCTAGAGGGACTGGGCGGTGGGGGGAAGGTGTTGAGCAGTGCCACAGTTGCAGCCTTTCACTCTTCATTGCTGCTGCACCATTGTTCACTCTGTGGCCATTGGCCACAGTACCATCACTTTCTCTGCCACCATCTGTCTCTCTGCCACCTCTTTAGGTCGCACCCCTTAACCCAGCTCTCAGTGATTTCAGCAATTGGTGAAAGACTGCAGTGAGGTACCACTGAAACACTGCCCCACACTAGGCTTAGCACTTAGACCTGGTTATTGGTGATTTCAGCTCTAGCGATGACCTGAGAAAACAAGTGACTCAATTGATTCTAATCAGCTCTGCCTTTAAACAGTGGAGAGGGGGAGAGTTAAATAGTGTCTAGGACTCTTAGAGCAACACACCTGTCCCTACTTCTCTCCTTTTTCCACTGGGATTTGGCCTCTCTTCCCTGTTTAGTAAATTAAGGTTGTCCCCTCTATCAGGACAGGCTAAGCCCAGTTCCGCTGCCCTTTACTAGTACAATAAGGATAACATTTCATTACTCCTCCATTCAGTACTAATGTGATTTGTAACCCACCACCGGCCAAAATCCATCACTTTGGCAACACAGCTCTGTCTGCTGAATACCTAGGTAGAGGAGGTGTGTTTGTGCAAATATGGTCTGGTTCTTAAGTCTTTTTTCCCCAGCTTATCACTAGATGTTGGGGAGAGCTCATTCAGACCCAGCCTACGAAGTTGTTATATGTAAAAAAAAAAAAAAAAAAAATCATACTCAATCACTTTTTATGGGTTTCATGGAAGAACTGAATCTTGAGGGAATCTGAGAGAAGGCAGCAAAGTGGCTTGGAACCCCTGAGATGTGCATATGCCATAACCGAGTCCTCATGTAATTTTACTCTGTAATTCTTATCCCCGTCTCCTGCTGATGGTTGAGTAATCCTACTCTGTGCATCACATCCAAAGTTTGATGGCAAGCCTATTGGGCCAGGGAATTTGCTTTAATTTGCTCTGTAGAGGACCAAGTCAGCCTCAGCACTGCTCTAAACTGTGCCAGCTAACAGTGCCCCCACAGCTAATCTGCCAGGGATCACCTGTAGAGCCTTGCAACCCAAAGGGCCCCAACTACAGGGGTCTGGTTCAGGTCAGGTCAGTAAACAACTTGAGTCTCTCAGGGTGAGGTAGGCCCTCATCACCTCCTTCTACCTATGGGGCCAACACAGTAGCAGCTACGTGCCTTGCTCCCACTGGATGCTGCCACCTCACTGCATTCTGTGTGTGCACAGCAGAGTGAGTGTGCAGACTCATCACAGCAGCTCTCACTCCACAGCGCACACAGTACAGCAAGGATGCAGCAGCCCAGAGTGGTTATGCAACCATGCTGGCACAGACCCCATGGGCAGGAGGTGTCCAGACATGGATCACAGCCATGGGGTATAGGGAGTGGGAAGCCCCCACCAGGCCAAACCTCAAGAATGAGGCAGCAGCACTGAAACAGGTTCAGGGGGAAGGATCAAGTTTAGGTCGGGTCTGAAAACTACTTAACCCTTGTGGGTTTGGATAGAATTCTGGTCAGCTTGCGCTCAGGCTGGGTTTGGGTCCCCCTTTAAAATTAGGCCCAAGCTGACCACTACGTACAGCAATGCTCTGGACACCCCTTTCTTCCAGCCATGCTGCACATCATATGAATCCTTACCTGTGTTAATATCTTCCTCCAACTGCTCTCACTTTGACTATATAGCAACTCTTCATCTATGGCCTATGCAGACTTTAAAGGGAAAATGGAACATTTGATCATCTGGTTTGACCTCTTGTATATCAGACAGTAACACTTCACCCAGTTACCTCTGTATTGAGACCCATAATTTGTGTTTGACTAAAGTACACAAGCCAGAAATGCATCCAGTCTTCACTCAAAGACTTAGAGATGAAGAATCCATGACTTCTCTTGGTAGTTTGTTCCTATGGTTAATCACCTTCACTGTTAAACATTTGTGGCTTATTTCTAATTTGAATTTATCTGGCTTTAACTTCTAGCCATTGGTTCTTATGACGCCTCTGTTAAATTAAAGAGACCTTTAGTGCCTGATATTGTCTCATGACAATATGTATACACTGTAATCAAGTCACCTCACAATTGTCTTTTTGATAAGCTAAACAGATTGAGTTCTTTCACTCAAGCATTTTTTTTAGCCCTCAAATAATTTGTTGCTCTTCTCTACATCCTCTCCAATTTTTCAACAAGCTCTTTAAAATGTTCACACCAGAACTGGATACCATGTTCCAGGATTGGTCTCACTAGTGCTGTATACAAAAGAAAAATTACCTTCCTACTCACTATGCCCGTTTATACATGCAAGAATTGCATTAGCCTTTTTGACCAGCAGATCCCCAGGTTGCAGCATGTTCTGAATATCACTGTCAGTCTTTCCCATTACACCCCAAAGACCTCCACTGGAAGATATGCTGGAGGGTAGGGATAGGATACAGAGGGCACCAGACAAATTAGAGGTTTGGGCCAAAAGCAATCTGATGAGGTTCAACAAGGACAAATGCAGAGTCCTGCACTTAGGACGGAAGAATCCCATGCACCACTTCAGACTAGGGACCGAGTGGCTAGGCAGCAGTTCTGCAGAAAAGGACCTAGGGGTTACAGCGGACGAGAAGCTGGATATGAGTCAGTGTGCCCTTGTTGCCAAGAAGGCTAATGGCATTTTGGGCTGTATAATTAGGGGCATTGCCAGCAGATCGAGGGACGTGATCGTTCCCCTCTACTCGACATTGGTGAGGCCTCATCTGGAGTACTGTGTCCAGTTTTGGGCCCCACACTACAAGAAGGAAATGAAAAAAATTGGAAAGAGTCCAGCGGAGGGAAACAAAAAATGATTAGGGAACTGAAACACAGGACTTATGAGAGGCTGAGGGAACTGGGATTGTTTAGTCTGCAGGAGAGAAGAATGCGGGGGGATTGGATAGCTGCTTTCAACTACCTGAAAGGGGGTTCCAAAGAGGATGGATCTAGACTGTTCTCAGTGGTAGCAGATGACAGAACGAGGAGTAATGGTCTCAAGTTGCAGTGGGGAAGGTTTAGGTTGGATATTAGGAAAAACTTTTTCACTAGGAGGGTGGTGAAGCACTGGAATGCATTACCTAGGGAGGTGGTGGAATCTCCTTCCTTAGAAGTTTTTAAGGTCAGGCTTGACAAAGCCCTGGCTGGGATGATTTAGTTGGGGATTGGTCCTGCTTTAAGCAGGGGATTGGACTAGACGACCTCCTGAGGTCCCTTCCAACCCTGATATTCTATGATCTTTGTATCCATTTCAGAATACTGTTCAAAATTGCCCTCATTTTAAACCTCTCCATAGCTGTGCTCCAGCCTACTTGACAGGCCTGTTCTTCCTTTACTCACCTTTTCTTAGCCCTCCCTCTCTCTCTCTCCACCCAACTTTACCACTGTTGGTACAAGAACTTTCTTCTTTGCAGCTTCTGCCATCTGGAACAGTCTTCATCTCTCTCTGCTTATGAACTCTATTTTGAATTAAATCTCATCAAGAAGTTTCAGGGCTCCTTTCCCTTGCCTACACCCCTTAGTTTCTCTACTTGGTCTATAAAGTAGCTTTGACAGTCCATTTTGGAACACTCTTCCTGGACTCATCCATGAGGCCACTACTCTCTCCTCTTCATATCCCCTTCTGCTATGCTGCCTCTTGGACTCTGGGGCACCAGGCCCCCAGAAGCACCAGGCTCCAGCCCACATGGTCAGAGGGCTACCAACTTCCACTCTTGGGTTGGCCCATAGGTCTTCTGCTCACCTTTAGAGGTAGGAGCAGTGGATCAGGGACACCTTAAAAGTCTCTGCCATCAGCAGCACTGTCACAGCACAAAGGAGAGAGGTACTGGGGTGCAACTGATGTGAGAGAGAGATGCAGGGAAGAGAGAACACAATACCTGTATAACAGGGAGGGTAAACAATACACAACTGTCTGGAGTGGGCAGAATGGGAAAAGAGCACATTGAAATGACAGTGGCAGGTTGGCTGAGACACTGGGACAGGGCTCGAGTAAGATACTTTGAGGAAAAATCAGAAGTGAAATTAAACTAAAACAAAACCAGACATGGCCCTTTGACATTTTGCATATCTGTCATCTGTCTATTATGGTTGGTCTGTCTTGTCTAGTTATATTACGAACTCCTCAGGGCAGAGACTGTGTGCTCTCATGTTTCTGTGCAGCACACAGGGACCCCAATCTCAACTGCAACCTTTGGTGCTACCATAATATACATTACTACTGCTAAAATCCTGATAGGGTGCTACTGTAATACAGATACTAATTGCGGCTAAATTGAGGGGCAGTCAGTGATTACTCACTAAGGACTTAATTTAATAAAGTACTCCACTTAGGAAGGAACAATCAGTTGTACACATACAAGATGGGAAATGACTGCCTAGGAAGGAGTACTGCCAAAAGGGATCTGGGGGTCACAAGCTAAATATGAGTCAGTGTGACACTGTTGCAAAAAAGAGCAAACATCATTCTGGGATGTATTAACAGGAGAAGTAATTCTTCTGCTCTACTCTGTGCTGATTAGGCCTCAACTGGAGTATGGTGTCCAGTTCTGGGTGCCACATTTCAGGAAAGAAGTGGACAAATTGGAAAAAGACCAGAGAAGAGCAACAAAAATTATTAAAGGTCTAGAAAACATGACCTATAAGGGAAAATTGAAAAAAAAATTGAAAAAACTTTCATTTTACTTCCTGTCATGCCTCACTGGTGTGCTCTGGCTAAGTCATGTGCCCGTCTCATACCCACCACCCCCAATTTAGGTAATGAGCTCCATTGGCTTGTGCTGTCCCCATCATGTTATTTTACAAACCAAAATGTAATTAGAGACCTAGTGCCTGAGGAGGACTATCCTGGCAGCAAGTAGCAAGGAGTCAAAATAATAATTAAAGAAAAATAGCAACAGAACAAGCAAACTAGGATCTGGTCCAAGAGATGACTATAGCTGATTTGCTCAGTAATAGCTACCATACTGAAAATTAAATTTAACATCCTTGTAGTGGTGGAAATGCCAGAGAAACCCACCACAGTAGCATTTAACTTCAAAGGGAGAACACCACAAAAGCAGGGCTATCCCTACCCATATGCAAAGTACGCAGCGGCATAGGGCACCAGGAAATTTGTACCAAATTTCCTGGTGCCCTGCGCAGCTGTGGGCTGCTCCAGCCCCTGCCCTGCCTCTTCCCCATGGTCCCCACCCTTGCTCCACCCCCACTCCACCCCTTCCCCGCCTCAGCCCTGCCCCCACTCCACCCCTTCCCCAAAGCCTCTGCCTCTGCTCTGCCCCAGCCCTGACTCCCCTGAGGGCTGCAGCAGGGTTGGGTCTGCACTCACCGGTGGTGGGAAGTGCAGTGACCTGGCCCCAGCCTCACCACCGGTGAGTGCTGGGGGGCAGTTCCCCCCACCCAAGCCTGCTCCTGCCCCCTGGAGGCCTGGCCTGCCCCCCCACACACACACACGGCGGGGGGAGGGGGGGGGGCGGCAGCTGTGTAGGGCCCCTGAATAGCTAGGGACAACTCTGTACAAAAGTGAGGAAACTCTTTAAATGTAAATTAAAAGGAACAGTCAAGAAGGTGAAATACTTGCAAACAGCATGGAAACTTATTTAAAAACACCATAATACAGGCTCAAACTAAATGTATACCCCAAATTATGATACAAAACCACAACAGTGAAAGGACTAAAACATGCCATGATAGCTTAACAGAGGCAAAGAGGCATCCTTTAAAAATTGGAAGTCAGATCCCACTGAGGAAAACAGAAAGGAGAAAAAAAAAATGCTGGCAACTCAAGAGTATAAATTAGGCAGGCCAAAAAACAATTTGAAGAGCAACTAGTTAAAGATGTAATTTTTAAAAAATGCTGGGTTTTTTGTATCAGAAGCAGAAAGGCTGTCAAACAAGCCCTGGGGCCACAGTACAATCAAGGTGCTAACAAGGCACTCAAGGCTGTTGCAGAGAAGATAAATGAATTTTTTTTGCATAGGAGAGAAGATCCCCACATCCAAGCTTTTTTTTTTTTAATATATATAAGTGGCAAATCTGAGAAACTCTCCCAGATTGAGGTTTCAAGATAAAAAAAACAAACAAACCAAACCAAACAGTAATAAGTCACCAGAACCAAATGGTATTAACCCAACAGTTCTTAAGGAACTCAAATATGAAATTGTAGAACTGTTGTATGTAACCTATCATTCAAATCAGCTTCTGTACCAGATGACTGGAGGGTAACTAATGTAATGCATATTTTTTAAAAAGGCTCCAGAGTGGATCCTGGCAATTACAGGTTGATAAGGCTGACTTCAGTACTGGGCAAATTGGTTGAAGCTATTAGTAAACAGCAGAATTATCAGACAGATTGATAAAGATGGTATGTTAGGGAAGAGCCAGCATGGTTTTGTAAATGGAAATCATGCCTCAGCAATCTATTAGAACTATTTGAGGGTGTCAACAAGCACGTGGACAAAGGTGATCCAGAGGATATAGTATACTTGGACTTTCAGAAAGCTTTTGGCAAGGTCCCACACCAAAGTGTCTTAAGCAAAGTAAGCAGTCATGGGATAAAAGGGAAGGTCTTCTCATGGATCAGTAACTGGTTAAAAGACAGGTTTCAGAGTAGCAGCTGTGTTAGTCCGTATCCACAAAAAGAAAAGGAGTACTTGTGGCACCTTAGAGAATAACAAATTTATTTGAGCATACAGCTCACGAAAGCTTATGCTCAAATAAATTTCTTAGTCTACGGTGCCACAAGTACTTTTTTTTGGTTAAAAGACAGGAAACAAAGGACAGGAATAAATGGTTAGTTTTCAGAATGGAGAGAGGTAAACAGGTCCAAGCATCTGTACTGGGACCAGTCCTATTCAACATATTCATCAATGATTTGGGAAAGGGGGAGAACAGGAAGTTGGCACAATTTCCAGATGATACAAAACTACTCAAGATAGTCAAGTCCAAAGCTGAATGCAAGACTTAGAGGGATCTCACTACTCTGAGTGACTGGGCAACAAAAAAAATGACAGATGAAATCCAGTGTCGATAAGTGCAAAGTAATGCACATTGGAAAACATAACCCACACTATACATACAAAATGATGGGGTATAAATTAGCTGCTAGCACTCAAGAAGGATTTTGGAGTCATTGTGGATAGTTAAGAACATAAGAACGGCCATATTAAGTCAGACCCAAGGTCCATCTAGCCCAGTATCCTGTCTTCCAACAGTGGCCAATGCCAGGTGCCCCAGAGGGAATGAACAGAACAGGTAATCATCAAGTGATCCATTCCTTATCACCCATTCCCAGCTTCTGGCAAACAGAGGCTAGGAACACCATCCCTGCCCATCCTGACTAATAGCCACTGATGGACCTATCCTCCATGAAAACATCCACTCAACCTGCAACAGCAGTCAAAACAAGCTAACAGAAGGTTAGGAATCATTAGGAAATGGATAGATAAAACAGAAAAATATAATTCCACTATATAAATCTATTTTATGCCCACATCTTGAATACTGCATGCAGTTCTGGTTGCCTCATCTCAGAAAAGATATATTAGAATTGGAAAAGGTACAGAGAAGGGCAAACCTGATTAAGGGTATGGAGGAGTTCCATGTAAGGAGAGATTAAAAAGACTGGGACAGTTCATTTTAGAAGAACGAACTGGGGGGAGGAAATATGATCAGTAAATAACACTTTCTCTCTTACATAAAAGAAGAACTTCCCCTCTATTCGACATTGGTGAGGCCTCATCTGGAGTACTGTGTCCGGTTTTGGACCCCACACTACAAGAAGGATGTGGAAAAATTGGAAAGAGTCCAGCGCAGGGCAACAAAAATGGATTAGGGGACTGGAACACATGACTTATGAGGAGAGGCTGAGGGAACTGGGATTGTTTAGTCTGCGGAAGAGAAGAATGAGGGGGGATTTGATAGCTGCTTTCAGCTACCTGAAAGGGGGTTCCAAAGAGGATGATCTAGACTGTTCTCAATAGTAGCAGATGACAGAACAAGGAGTAATGGTCTCAAGTAGCAGTGGGGGAGGTTTAGGTTGGATATTAGGAGAAACTTTTTCACTAGGAGGGTGGTGAAACACTGGAATGCATTACCTAGGAAGGTGGTGGAATCTCCTTCCTTAGAAGTTTTTAAGGTCAGGCTTGACAAAACCCTGGCTGGGATGATTTAGTTGGGGATTGGTCCTGCTTTGAGCAGGGGGTTGGACTAGATGACCTCCTGAGGTCCCTTCCAACCCTGATATTCTATGATTCTAACTAGGGGTCATCCTATGAAATTAATAGGCAGCCAGTTTAAATGCAAACAGAAGTACTTTTTCCACACAACACACTCTCTGGACCTCATTACCAGAGGATATTGTGAATGCCAACAGTATAACTGGGTTCAAAAAGTAATAAGATAAGTTCATGGAGGACAGGTCTATTAATGGCTATGTTATAAATATAAAGGGAAGGGTAAACACCTTTAAAATCCCTCCTGGCCAGAGGAAAAACCCTTAACAGGTGAAAGAAGCTAGGATAACCTCGCTGGCACCTGACCAAAATGACCAGTGAGGAGACAAGATATTTTCAAAGCTGCGAGGGGGGGAAAAAAGGCTCTCTCTGTCTGCGTGATGCTTTTGCCGGGAACAGAAAAGGAATGGAGTCTTAGAACTTAGTAAGTAATCTAGCTAGATATGCGTTAGATTCTGTTTTGTTTAAATGGCTGATAAAATAGCTGTGCTGAATGGAATGTATATTCCTGTTTGTGTCTTTTTATAACATAAGGTTTTGCCTAGAGGGATTCTCTATGTTTTGAATCTGATTACCCTGGAAGGTAATTACCATCCTGATTTTACAGAGGTGATTCTTTTACTTTTTTTCTTCAATTAAAATTCTTCTTTTAAGAACCTGATTGCTTTTTCATTGTTGTTAAGATCCAAGGGTTTGGGTCTGTGTTCACCTTTGCAAATTGGTGAGGATTTTTAATCAAGCCTTCCCCAGGAAAGGGGGTGTAGAGTTTGGGGAGGATTTTGGGGGGAAAGACATTTCCAAGCGGGCTCTTTCCCTGTTATATCTGTTAGACGCTTGGTGGTGCAGCAGTAAAGTTCAAGGGCAAAAAGGTAAAATAGTTTGTACCTTGGGGAAGTTTTAACCTAAGCTGGTAAAAATAAGCTTAGGGGGTTTTCATGCAGGTCCCCACATCTGTACCCTGGAGTTCAGAGTGGGGAAGGAACCTTGACAGGCTATTAGCCAGGATGGACAAGGACACAACCCCATATCCTTAAATCTCCAACTGCCAGAAACTGAGACTGGACAACAGGGGATGGATCACTCAAAGTTGCCCTGTTCTGTTCATTCCCTCTGAAGCATCGGACATCGGCCACTGTTAGAGACAAGATAGTGGGCTAGATGGACCATTGATCTGAACCAGTATGGCCATTCTTATGTTCTAACTTCCCATCTAACTTGCAGTCAGTTAGCTTCCAGGTTCTTTTTATTGCCTCTGCCCCATTTAGCTTTCCTCCCCTCCCCTGCTTCCTTTATTTAGAAAGCAAGTACTGTGTTTGGATAGGGTACTCTTTAAATATGGTATTGTGAAACTAAATGTGGAAGTGTGCATACATAACCATCTTTAATCCAATTAGAAAATGATTGTGCCAAGCAGGTCAAAGACTCAAGTCTCCCAATAAGACCAAAAGGAGACTGGGGACAAATACAATGGTATTGTGTTTGATTTGGAGCTTTGGGATTAAGAACTAATCCAGTGTTTCTTCTAGGTATTCACTAGTCTGGGCCCACTAACCCAAAGCTGCACAACGTTACAGATTAAAGCCCCTAGCAAATTAATTGCAGTTTAACATAATTTACTTTACAAGAGAAGGTCTTTGGAGTGAGCACATAAAGCTTTGACCTGGTTTTTAACAAAGCAGAGGTTCCAAAAAAAAAAAAAAAAAATTTTAACTGAGTTTCCTCAAACTGGGGCCTGCAGAGGCTTACTGGGACTCTCCAAATTCCTGGATCTCCCTCTTAAATGTGCGATTTAGTAAAAACCCACTTGGTCTGTGCAGAAGGAATTTTTTCTGCCAAAATGTGAAGTGTTATTTAGGTCCAGAGTCTGACGTTTACCGATAGTGAGCAGCATCACGCTCATCAAGGAACCCCACTGACATTAGTGGAGACTCCCCAGACTGAGTAGCGAGTACCATTATTCACACTGAGTAGCATCAGAAGCTAGCTCTACATTTAATGTTAATGGTCTTTAGCTGCAGAAAACTGAAGAAGCACTTTGTTATTGGTTTAGATAATACTCAGTCCTGCCATGAGTGCAGGGGACTGGACTAGATGACCTCTCGAGGTCCCTTCCAGTCCTATGATTGTGCGCGACTCCACAGTGGCTTCCAAAACAGATCACAATTTGGTTCCGTGGGCTAATGGAGACTGAAGGCCAAATTCAAAAGTTAGTCTAGGAGTTTAAACTGATGTAAATAACTTTTGCTGGCCCCCTCAATGTACATTTAGCAGCAATTTAGACATAGTATGGGCCAGATTTTACTACAGTTCACTCACTGGGTATGTCTACAGTAGAGACTTTGTTCCTATTGTAGTTTAATTGACTTATTTGTAAATGCTACTCTAGACATTCCACAAACTCTAGGACTCCCTACTAGGATTCACTTCAATCAAGTTTTTAGCCTCTGTCTACATTAGGGAAAAGTCACGATTGGGTTCATGTGTTAGATAACCTTGAACATGGGCAGTATGTATAATAGGCTGGGGAAGGCTGTGAAACATATAAAGCATCATATCCTTTATATATTGCCCTGTAGCAAGATCGTGCACTCACCAGTTCAGTGCCTCCTGCTGGTCATCTGGGAATTAGCTTTTTTCCAGCCCCAGAGCGCCTTCTGCCTGGCCAGTGTCTCACCTGCCTCAGGCCCCCTGTGTCTCTCCCAGACCCCAGTGCCCTTTACCTCAGAGTTCTGCCACAGCAGTACCCCCACACTCTGGGTCTCCCCTCCCAGGGGAACACCCTCCCCCTAAGCCCACCTTGCCTCAGTGGCTACTGCCAGTCATCATCTAGCCCCCTTCTCACTGGGGCAAACTGCAGTCTGAAATGGCCACTCATCATTGGCAAGGGGGTTGGACCAGCTGCCTCTACCTATCCTCAGGCTATACCTCTGTAGCCCCAGTACCTGCTTTGGCATTACCCAAGGCCAGAGCTCCCCAGCTCCTCTTGTCTTTCCCCAGGCCTGCTCTGCATCAGGTACCCCCGTTTCCCCCAGGCATCCCCATCCCCATTCCTCCAAGGCTGGAGAGAGACTGACTCAGATCCTGGCTCACAGCCCTTTTATAGGGGCAGCTGCGGCCTGATTGGACATGGTCCCAGGTGTGGCTGCTTCCCTAATCAGCCTAGCTTTTTCCACCAGAGCAGGTAACTGCCCTGCTACACACCCGTACGTGAGACAAAACACAAGCAGTTGTAGTGGGATGCAGCTGCGGTAGTGATTTGTGCCTCTGGAGCTATATGGATTGACAGACTGATTTAGACAAGTGGTCTATCTAGTCCACTATCCTGTTTGCAACAATAGCCACTACCAGCTGCCTCCAAGGAAGGCTCAGGAAATTCCACAGGAGTCAGTTACCCATGGGATAACCTGCCCACAGAGAAAAAAACAAAACAAAACAAACTTCCTCCCAGCCCCTAATTGACTCATGTCCTGAAGCAAGAGGGTTTATAGTCCTCCCAAAACTCTACCTATCCCCAGGCTACACCACTTTTGAAAATCTTTACAATAACAACTTTGGATAGTCTTGTGATCCGTATCACTGTCCAATCCTTTTTAAACCCTGTAACCTCGGGGCAATGTGTTCTACAACCAAACTGCATTGTGTGAAAAATAATTGTTATTGCATTTTAAATGTCTTCTCTTTAATTTCGTTGAATACTGTTTTGCAGCAAGTAAAAGGGAGCTTTCCTCGGCTTCAGACCTGCATTTCAGAACTTCGCTCCTTACCAAGAGAAGGCTCTTTCCAACAAAAGGGAGACAGAGTGATGCAGGCTGTGCGGGATGGGCTCCAGCAGTTTAAACAGTACACCAGACATATGCTAGCAGGAGGCTCAGTGAACAGTTCTGTTGAGGCAAGTTGAGTGCTGGGGAAGATAGTAATAACCATCAAGAGCAGTCTGTCTGTCTATTTCAGGTGTCAGTCACTGTGGTATCTAAGCATCATAGGAGGAAGTAAGTAGCATAAAACAATTCCAAAAAAGAGGAATCCCATAGCTTGCTCTGCAGGATGCCCAAGATCTCATGCCACATACAGATTCAATACGCTCATGGAATATGGCCCTAGCTGTGAGAGGGAAGTCAACTTGATGACAAGCATTAGCTGATTATTTTAACTTCCCATTTTGTACACTGTTAATCTCCAGGCATCCAAGTCTGGATATTATTTAAAGTTGATTTTATTTCTTATGAAATCATAGTGAAACACATTATGTGTAGCTGCAAACAAGATACTTTTTGATATGTCTTCATTGCCAGCCTACACTTACATTCTAGGGTCATGTTCTGCCTATATTCCCTGGATGGAATTTCCACTTGCATCAATGGGACATTTGTGCAAAGATTCTAGTTGTGGCTTAAAGTATGTCCACAGTTCATTAAAACACCAATTCAAATGGAAAAGCATTTTATTGTGGGATTAGTTGGCACAGTAGCAAAGAACAGGAAAAGCCTACAAAAAGATTATTATCTTAGCACAATCTTTAAATCAATTTTCAGTACAAAAAGCAAATAGGATCAGTATTTGGAAAACAGAGAAACTTTATAGTCAGCATTTCATTCTCTCAGCAGCAGCTTGAGACTTCCGTAGGCCTCCTTGTCCCATGCACCCAAACACAGATCCTCTACCATTTGGCATCTATTGTGTCCCCTCTTATTCATTGCCTCTCTAAAGTAAACAGCTCCAGTCTTTTCACTCTCTCACTATATGGAAGATTGTTGAAGCATCTAAATGTAATTCCCATCTCTGAATCCCTTCTATTTCTGTTATATTCTTTTTGAGATGCAGTCACCAGTACCGAACACGTGATCCAAGGAGAGGCTATCCCATTGATAATATTTACAATGCCATTATATATATTTCTCTAATAATGCCATAAAAAGATACATTTTTTCTATCCTTGGATGCAGATGTGTAGGTTGTTTTTCATTCTTACATAATTTTACTTTCTTCCCCCTCCTACTTTCCCACCCACCCCCATTTGGTGATGAGAGGATAGCGGGATTTGTGTTTGGGGGGGGCTTGGGGGGGGGGGATAAGTGATGGGTTTTAATTTCTGCTCATTGTGATTCTGATTTGGGGTGTTTATTTCAGTGTTGGAGGGCAATATAGAGTAGGTGTAATCAGGGAATGACACAATTACCTTCTCTAATTAATTTAACTGCAAATACATGCACAGCACAATCTTCCATTGCTGCAGCTGAGGGAATGGGACAGTTAACTACAATATTAAAGGAGTACTTGTGGCACCTTAGAGACTAACCAGTTTATTTGAGCATGAGCTTTCGTGAGCTACAGCTCACTTCATCGGATGCATAGCATATCGTGGAAACTGCAGTTTCCACGATATGCTATGCATCCGATGAAGTGAGCTGTAGCTCACGAAAGCTCATGCTCAAATAAACTGGTTAGTCTCTAAGGTGCCACAAGTACTCCTTTTCTTTTTACGAATACAGACTAACACGGCTGTTACTCTGAAACCTACAATATTAAATGATCTACAGCTGTAGGTGGCATATATTCCACTAGATTTTCCCTGTTCCTCTGGTTTGTTAAAATTAGTCCACAGTGTGTTGTGCAAGCACACATTACTGTGCAATTTTCACAGAGGATTTCTGGTTTCTGTTTTTCTGGTATACACCATAGTACAAAAAGCTATCCATGTGTATAAGACTGTAAAAAGACAGTGGCCTAAGTTTTCAAAAGTAATTATTGACTGTCTCAGTTTTTGAATACCCAACTTGAGACATCCTAAAAAGACCTAATTTTCAGAGGGCAGGTGCTCAGTACTTCTGAAAATCAGGTTCTTTTTCATAAATTCAGAGATTATAAAACCAGAAGGGATCTCTTGTCTGACTTCCTGCATAACAGACCATGGACTTGATTTCATCAAGCGATTCCTGCTTCAAACCCACATTTAGAAAGATATCCAGGGTTGGTTTAAACACCTCATGTGCTGAGGAATCCACCAGACCCCAACACAAATTGTTCTAATAGTTAATTCCCCTCGCTGTTCAATTTAACTTTATTTCTACTCTGAATTTTCCTAGCTTCAGCTTCTAGGGATTTGATCTTGTACTGCCTTTTTCTTCTAGATTAAAGAGCCCTCTATTTTTAAGGTATCTCAAGTTAACACCCAAAAAATCACTATTCACATGAAAAGTTAAGCTTGTATTTTTAGACATCAATAGAAGTGATACCTATCTGAAGGTTGTGTAACGCCAAACAAACCCCAGTTGTCAGCGCGTGGGATTGAACCTCAGAAGCTAAATGCAGGAGCCTCTACTGCAGTGGTTCCCAAACTTGTTTCGCCACTTGTGCGGGAAAAGCCTCTGGCAGGCCTGGCCTGTTTGTTTACCTGCCGCATCCGCAGGTTCGGCAGATCGCAGCTCCCAGTGGCTGCGGTTCGCTGCTCCAGGCCAATGGGAGCTGCTGGAAGCAGCGCAGGCCGAGGGATGTACTGGCCGCCGCTCAGGAAGTGTGTGGGTTATAGTTGCATATATACCTTCCATTATAACCTAACTTTTAATTTTTTCTCAGTTTGGCAAACTAACTGTTTGGGCTGAAATAGACTAAGTTTCAGCTCTGCCTCGGGTTGGTTTTTTTTTTTTTTAAACATTAGAACAAAAACAATTAATCTGTTTCCAAGAACAAGGCTAGTGAAAAACAGGTAGTTTTGCCAATGGCAACAAAATTTTCTACTGGAAAAGCTCTAGCGGCTCCATGGGTTGGAGCATGGATCTCAAATAGTGAGATAGGACTGGGGCCAGAGGGATGGACTTTGTATCCTCATAAAAGTCCATCCAGATATATCCATAATCCTTTGAGAGGGGAGGGGAAGGGAGAGAATCACTATTTGCTAGGGGAGGCCTGCCCACGTGAGAACCAAAAGGGACTTGTGATGGGGTCCACCACTCACCACGTGGCTACAGCCTCCTCCTGCTCACTATAAGGATTAGCTCTCAAGGCCAACACCCCTTCCCATGGGTGCATGCTATTATACCTTCTCTCTCTAAGGTCTGCATCTCCTCTCTGATCCCAGAACCCACAGCATTCTCTTCATGACTCAGCCTTCTGGCCAGGTCACTCAGTGTTCCCCTCTTCCAGGGTATATCAAAGTCTTTCCTTCAGCAGTCTTCCCCTTCACTGCCTCAAGTACCACTCCTTCAGTGGCTGGTGCGGGAACCCAGGCCTACCCTCTACTGCGGGTTCATAGAAGCATAGAAGATTAAGGTTGGAAGAGACCTCAGGAGGTCATCTAGTCCAAACCCTTGCTCAAAGCAGGACTAACCTCAACTAAATCATCCCAGCCATGGCTTTGTCAAGCCAGGCCTTAAAAACCTCTAAGGCTGGAGAGTCGACCACCTCCAGTGCTTCACCACCCTCCTAGTGAAACAGTTTTTCCTAATAGCCAACCTAGACCTCCCCCACTGCAATTTGAGACCATTGCTCCTTGTTCGGTCATCTGCCACCACTGAGAACAGCCTAGCTCTATCCTCTTTGGAACCCCCTTCAGGTAGTTGAAGGCTGCTATCAAATCCCTCCTCACTCTTCTGCAGACTAAATAAGCCCAGTTCCCTCAGCCTCTCCTCATAAGTCATGTGCCCCAGCCCCCTAATAATTTTTGTTGCCCTCTGCTGGACTCTCCAATTTGTCCACATCCCTTCTGTAGTGAAGGGCCCAAAACTGGATGCAATACTGCAGATGTGGCCTCAGTGCTGAATAGAGGGGAATAATCACTTCCCTCGATCTGCTGGCAATGCTCCTACTAATGCAGCCCAATATGCTGTTAGTCTTCTTGGCAACAAGGGCACACTGTTGACTCATATCCAGCTTCTCATTCACTGTAATCCCCAGGTCCTTTTCTGCAGAACTGCCATTTAGCCAGTCGGTCCCCAGCCTGTAGCCGTGCATGGGATTCTTCCTTCCTAAGTGCAGGACTCTGCACTTGTCCTTGTTGACCCTCATCAGATTTCTTTTGGCCCAATCCTCCACTTTGTCTAGGTCACTCTGGATCTATCCCTACCCTCCAGCATATCTACCTCTTCCCCCAGCTTAGTGTCATATGCGAACTTGCTGAGGGTGCAATCCATCCCATCATCAAGATCATTAATGAAGATGTTGAACAAAACCAGCCCCAGGACCAACCCCGGGGCACTCTGTTTGATACCAGCTGCCAACTAGACATCGAGCTATTGAACACTACCCGCTGAGCCCGACAATCTAGCCAGCTTTCTCTCCACCTAAAGTCCATTCATCCAATCCATACTTTTTTTAACGTGCTGGCAAGAATACTGTGGGAGACTGTATCAAAAGTTTTGCTAAAGTCAAGATATATCACATCCACCACTTTCCCCTCATCCACAGAGCCAGTTATCTCGTCATAGAAGGCAATCAGGTTGGTCAGGCATGACTTGCCCTGGGTGAATCCATGTTGACTGTTCCTGATCACCTTCCTCTCCTCCAAGTGCTTCAAAATGGATTCCTTTAGGACCAGCTTCATGATTTTTCCAGGGATTGAGGTGAGGCTGACCAGTCTGTAGTTCCCTGGATTCTCCTTCTTCCCTTTTTAAAAAATGGGCACTATATTTGCCTTTTTCCAATCGTCCGGGACCGCCTCCAATCGCCACAAGTTTTCAAAGATAATGGCCAATGGCTCTTCAGTCACATCAGCCAACTTCCTCAGCAACCTTGAATGCATTAGATCCAGACCCAATACTTGTGCATGTCCAGATTTTCTAAATAGTCCTTAATCTGTTCTTTCACTACTGAGGGTGGCTTACCTCCTCCCCATACTGTGCTACCCAGTGTCACTAGTGCCTCCCCCATTCAGTAAGGGTCTCACACTTTCCCTGACCTTTTTCTTGTTGCCAACATACCTGTAGAAACTCTTCTTGTTGCCTTTCACATGCCTTGCTAGCTGCAACTCCAATTGTGCTTTGGCCTTCCTGATTACGCCCCTGCATGCACAAGCAATATTTTTATACTCCTCTCTAGTCATCTGTCCAAGTTTCCACTTCTTGTAAGCCTCCTTTTTGGGTTTAAGCTCACTGAAGATTTCTCTGTTAAGCCAAGCTGGTTGCCTGCCATATTTACTGTTCTTTCTGCACATTAGGATAGTTTGTTCCTGGGTTCCAGCCCAGGGACCCTACAACACGCAGCCAAGATCTGTTCAGTCTCCAACCTAGCTGCTGGGCTGCTTCCTACCCTGGCACCACCCCTTATCTAGGGTTTTTCAGCCTCTCTACTCCCTCTTCCCAGGGAAAAACCACAGGCTACTTCTCTCTATAGCCCCCAAACACACCTCCCTTCTCCCAGGGAGTGAAAGCAGACTCCTTCTCCGTAGCCCCTTTTCTGCTATCAGCTCTGTGGCTTTATAGAAGCCCTGCCTGTTCTCACACAGGTGAGCTTCTCCTAGTTAGGGCTTTCCTCTCAGCCTAATAGATTAATTGGCCCACGTGGCTGCCATTAACCCCTTCAGAGGGAGTGTGGGGTGGACACCCCATCACAGGACCGAGTCACCAACTGGACATGCTCCACCCACCAGAGGGGAGCTGCTCCCTGCACAACCCCCTGCCAGAAAGCATTTGAGGAGCCCTTTGCTCATGTTCTGGCAGCACAGCACTGGCCTTTACCCATCTGTTTCCTCTGGGAAGTGGCAGCAGCAGCTGGAACAAAGGGCAGGGGGGTAAATCAACTCAGCTCTTTCCCAAGAGCTCCTGGCAACTGCTCCTTGCTGCCAGTTGACGTGCTGCCCCTAAAAGCCATGGAATGTCTCTGAACTCCTTCCCACTCCTAGGAAGCAGCTCCACTTAAAGGGTGTAAGAGGGTCCTTGGTGGCCTAGGCAGCCTAGTGATTAATGCCCACCCAGTGGTGGGAGGGAGGGTAGGGAAGCCCAGGCTCACCCACTCCACCAGGCTCCAACCCTGGGCCCTATAAGGATCAGCAGCATTTGGGCTCTGAAGGGGCCCTTTGAGTTACCCTACCTGGATCACTTCCTACCACTACTTCCTTCCCTCCCTCAGCCTCTGGTCCCAGATGAGACAAAAGAAACCAAACCATCAGTCCCAACCCAGCTCAGCATAGAGTCCTGTTCCCTCAAGGAGGCTTCTCCAAACCCTTTGTCAGGAGCCTTCAGGGTAGGTCTGTCCTCTTCCCAGCCTTCCCTCTGAGCTAGGCTGCTCCCTTTTCAACCCGGTCTCCAGCTAAAGCATGCTTGGCAGGGCTCCCTGAGCCCAGTACTGTCCTTCAACCTTGTCTGGCCCCAGTTTGGGGTTTGCATACCCCATCACAAAGGGACAGTAACTTAATATAGAAACCATTTTAGTACTGACAATTCCAGCCGTTCCAAAATCATGACTCAGGCTCCACAAAAACCGAGATTGCCTTAAAAATCCTTTTAAAGTAATAATTGTTGAGCTCTTTCTGTATATCTTCTGTATTTTTGACTTTTCAGGGTACACTCACATAACATTTTCAAGCTTTTCTCCACAACTAGGAGTACTGGATTTTTTTTTAAGCGAAAGCAGAGTTGTTTATGTAATCACCTGACTTCAGGAGTTGATGTTTAGGAAATACACCAACTCCCACCGACTCACAATCAAAGCACAAGAATTGGCAACAGTGCCATTTTGCAAAACAAGGTTACATCAGCACTTAATTATAGTGATCCCTGCACCACACCTTGCCATGGTGTCACATGGGCCTCTTTGGGCTCCCTGCACGCATGGTGGCAATAATAATAAAATTACAATTCCCAAATCCAGTTCAGGTTGGTTTACATTAAACCAGATCTTACCAAATGCCTCTGCATCTGCTCTTGCATGTGGGTGGGGGGGGGGGGTGTTCTAGAAGCCCCACTAGAGGGGCTTCTCTAGTTACTGTATTCTGCTAAAACAGCATCTGGGCATGATATCTCTGGCAGTTGGAGGTAGCTACTGCATTAGATCTGTGCCTTCTGTTTCAGATTACAGTTTTGACTAGTCAGCCAGGCAAGGACATGGTGAAACAACTGGAAACAGGATTAAGAGAGATAGACCTGGTGAGTCTGCGGAAACTGCAGATCATAGAGATATCACAAGGAGACTTGCTGGAGTCAGAGGATGTGGAGTGGCGCATACATGCTGAGGAAGAGGTCAGCAGTGATGGTAAGTGCAGAGAGGGAGCACAGTGTGGTTATGCATTTGGAGCGCAATACAATCACCAAATGTCCTTTTAATGTACGAGTGGCTGCTCGTCAGTAGCATGTAACAAACCTCACAAGTGGGACGTTGCAGAGGCATTCAAGGAAGGGCAGACAAGTTTAGTACCAGTGCACTCCCTAGGGAGCTCCACAGAGGGTGAGCAGCTTTAATTCATGGCTTGGGTTCTCTTGGAGACTCATCTTCAAAGCTTGATCAGAGGATGTGCTGAATCAGTGCATTTTTTGGATGCCCTCATCCATACAACCTCTCCAGCTGCCCTCTCATTTTCTGGGTGACACTAACTGGCTCCTGGTCTCTCAGCAAAGGGGGTTGTGTGTGACTTGCACTAGTCCCAGATTTTCTGCCAACAGGGGCACATAACACAACTTACTCGGTGGAACCCAAGGAGTGACTAGAGCCCCAGGGGCTAAATGTTATTTTGGCTGGCTGGCAGTACTACTAAAGCACGCTTCCTCCTAATCTCTAGGGGCATTCTCAGCAATGGAAATTAAAGCAACAACAATAAGAAATTGCAGAACCAGAAATCCCTATTCATTCCTGTTTGTAGCTTCCTGCTTTCATAGTGAATGGGTACAGGCAATTCTCTAAACAAGCAATTCAAAGAGTTATATTCAGCGAGAGAAATCCTGCACCACCGCTCAATTTGGTGACAGGAGCTTATGAAACGGAAGGCCAAATTAATTGCACTCTCATATTTAGGTATTTGCTCTGACAAACTCCTTCATATCTCCGATTAGCAGTTGAAGTTTCAGTTAAATTCGCCTGAGGAAATTACTGGTTATGTGAGCAGCGTTTGTCAATAGCAAAGGTTTGTACTCTGCCTGCTCTCACAAACCTGGGCTGCAGCATAGCACATGCTGAACACATTTTGCTACAGACAACAATCTGTACCCCTGACTGCACTCAGTCAAACCCACCTCACTATGCCAGTGTTGACCAAATCACGTACTGTTCATCCCAGAGCTGCTAAATTATATAACCAAGCACTTAGAAAGCCAAGCTCACTGTTCTACCATCCCCTCAAAAGTTGTCTGTCCTAAAGGGATCTTCCCTTTCAATGGGATAGCTATTCAGGGTTCTGCACTGTTTGAGAAAGGAGGCCTTAGGGAGAATGCTCATCTTTTTGATGGTAATACACCCTGATCAGATAAAAGGCACTCCAGCTCCCGCCACTAACCATTACCAGTAGAGCTGGGAATGAAGAATAAGGAAGAGGATAAAAGTCCCACAATTCAGGGTATCATTACACTGCAATATTTAATATAGCCAGGAGTTGGAAGAACCATAAACTGTGAGTTGAAATAAATGAAGTTTGGAAGGGCTTGATCCATACAGTTCCAAAACTGATGTGTTCACTGAAAGTGTCTACTACCTGTGCGGAGGGGAAGCTTCTGGGTGGCTGAAGAATACAGAGTTCAGTCAGAGAGGGAGCAATGTTAGCAGGTGACTCTTGATAGGAGAAACCGGGACTGCTGGACAGAGGAGTGGATTAAAGTTCTTGATAAAAGTTGCAGAGTAGCAGCCGTCTTAGTCTGTATTCGCAAAAAGAAAAGGAATACTTGTGGCACCTTAGTCTCTAAGGTGCCACAAGTACTTGATAAAAGCGTATGCCTGAGCCCTGTTGTATTAATGTAGCTGGAATAAAGGGCCCAAAGAGTCAAAGGTGTTAATATGACCCTGTCACTCTCCAACATTAAATAGTGTTGAACAAGGTTTGGGGTGTGGAAAACAGAGACCTTGGTGTGACATCCTGTCCCTTTAAATGTTTGAGGACTCTTCCTCTCTAGTGAAGCCTCACTTTCAGGTTAGTTTCAATAAAGCATGCCCAGCGGACGCTTCTTCCCACCCTCACTCTGCCCCAGCCCACCTCTTCCTGCCCTTGCTCCGCCCCCTCCCCCAGAACCTCCTGCCTTCTGCTGAATAGCTGATCCACGGTGGGCAGGAGGTGCTGGGGGGGAATGGGGAGTTGCTGATCAACAGGGCTGTCGGTGGGTGCTGAGCACCCCCTATATTTTTCCTGGGTGCTCCAGCCTCGGAGCATCCACGGAGTCAGCACCTCTGTCTATCAGGCTGGGCAGAGCTGGGTTGGCTGCCTTGTCTCGTTGTGCTGGTCCCATTTGGTACACTTGACCTCAGGATTAAATCAGTGCAACAGCTTCAACAGGAGAGATTGAGGGAGTCCCCACATCAGAATATCCCATAGCCCCATGGTTTGAGCACTCCCCTGAGATGTGACAGATCCCTGTTCAAATCCCTTCTCCACCTCAGGTGCCATAGGCACCTAACTCCAGGAGAGGGCTCACACCTGAGAATTCCTAGAATAGACAGGCACCTAAGTCCAGGCTGCAGGGAGGCACCTATCTCCATGAGAGGAATAGCACTTAGCACTCCACTCTCTGGTCACCATCTCCCACCCAGTAGCTTAGGCGGCTCCCTGCTTAGCCTACTGGCTTCTGTGAATTGCACTGTGAGGTGCCTCTCTCTCCCCATGTGTTGTATAGGAGCCTCAGCACCTAACTCAAGCTTTGTGAATCACAGTATTTTTCTAGGTGCCTAAAAACTAAGTACCATGATGGTCTGTGTCAACATCTAACTCTGTTTGTGCATCCAGGCCCATGTGCTTCACAAATATTAAATAATTTATCTTCACAGCACCCCTGTGAGATTAGGTCGTTGTTGTCTTCTCCTCCCCCTTTTCCCAGCTGGCTGGGATCGGGTGGTCGCCATATCAGTCTTAGGTGGTGGTATTATCCCTATTTTACAGCTGGGGAACGGAGCCACAGATTTAAAGTCAAAATTATCAAAGGAGTCCACTAATTCTGGGTGCCAAATTGAGACCCAAGGCCTGATTGTTCATTGTATTTTGCATTTAATTGCACTTCATATCTTCAAAACACAGCTCAAATTTAATTCAATTGCAGTTGTGAGTGTTCAGGCCTTCTAAAAACCTAGCCCCTTGTATCTCACACTGGGGAGCCAGAAAGTGAGAAAACACAGTTAATGGCCATCTGAGAGTTCTGGCTTAAGGGACTTGTCCAGCATCGAACAGGAACTCTGGGGCAGAGGCAGGGATAGAACCCAGTTTTCCAGGATGGCGTTCAGTTGCCTTAACCCTGAGACAACCATGTCTCATACCATCCCCTGCCTCATTCTCGATGCACATTCCAGCTTCTGCAACAAATGAGACAAGGACAACAGCTTCCTTCACTACATAACCTCTGATTTTTCCATCTGAGCTTCAAACCAAGGTTTCAGCCCATTACAAGCTTCTGTTTTCAAGATTCTGGATTGCATCCTCCAGTTCAACTTTCAAGGCCTCCCCATTGGCTCTCTCAGGGTCCATTTAGTTGCCATATTAGCATCCAATTCAAACTCATACAATGTTCTCTCATTCCACTGTTTCAGAATTTCTAAGGATATATCTACACTGCAGCGGGGAGATGTCATTCCCAGCATGGGTAGACAACTTCACACTAGTGTGCAAAAAACAGCAGTGTGGACAGTGCAGCACAGGCATCAGTGTGCCCTTGTTGCCAAGAAGGCCAATGGCATTTTGGGATGTATAAGTAGGGGCATTGCCAGCAAATCGAGGGACATGATTGTTCCCCTCTATTCGACACTGGTGAGGCCTCATCTGGAGTACTGTGTTCAGTTTTGAGCCCCACGCTACAAGAAGGATGTGGAAAAATTGGAAAGAGTCCAGCGGAGGGCAACAAAAATGATGAGGGGACTGGAACACATGACTTATGAGGAGAGGCTGAGGGAACTGGGAATGTTTAGTCTGCGGAAGAGAAGAATGAGGGGGGATTTGATAGCTGCTTTCAACACCCTGAAAGGGGGTTCCAAAGAGGATGGCTCTAGACTGTTCTCAGTGGTAGCAGATGACAGAACAAGAAGTAATGGTCTCAAGTTGCAGTGGGGGAGGTTTAGGTTGGATATTAGGAAAAACCTTTTCACTAGGAGGGTGGTGAAACACTGGAATGCGTTACCTAGGGAGGTGGTAGAATCTCCCTCCTTAGAAGTTTTTAAGGTCAGGCTTGACAAAGCCCTGGCTGGGATGATTTAATTGGGGATCGGTCCTGCTTTGAGCAGGGGGTTGGACTAGATGACCTTCTGAGGTTCCTTCCAACCCTGATATTCTATGATTCTATGATCAGCTCAGCATAGCCACCTGAGCCTGGACCCAGAAGGTTGGCCAGGCTTTGACTCGGGCAGGTAGCCCGAGATTCTGCCCATGCTTTAATGTCCATGCTGCTAGTTTCAGGGTGCTGGCTTGAGTGAGACTAGCAGGAGTCTGTCTACCTGCACTGGGAATCTCACCTCTCACCTGCAATGTAGACATATTCTAGAAGGACTGGTTCGTGCCTATCCCCTCCATTCAGGAGTTTTCCCTGTCCTGGGACCTTAATGTAACTCTTGTGGAACCTTTACTGAGCATACCAAACCATTTGCTAATGGGAGTGGAGTAAATAGTTATGTCCCAGAAAGGTGCTTCATCCACCTGGGCATTTTTCATAGAAACAGCAAATGTAGAGGCTAAAGAGCTAATAGATTCTTCATGAGTGTGGAGAACCATCATCTCTCTCTCTGTGAGTCAGGGAAACTCAATATAGATTTATGCTTTGCAGATAGATGAACAGGAAATGGCTCTGGGTACAGGACCGGCTCTAGGTACCAGCAAAGCAAGCACGTGCTTGGGGTGGCACAATTCCAGGGGCAGCATTCCGGCCACCTTTTTTCTTTTTTCTGTTCTGGGGCAGTTGCGCTCTCGGAGCTTGGGGCGGCAAATGTTTTGCTTGGGCAAAAAACCTAGAGCCGGCCCTGTTTGTGTAGGTAGTTGCTCTTCAGGAATGTAATTAGTGGCATGTCACTACAGCTGCTACACTGAGGTATGGCCAGCTCAGCCCAGCTGCACCATTTCTTTCTAGTAAGAGACAGTGTTGAGTTTCCTTTTACTAAGGCAATATGTTTTGCCAACACAATTACAGTACATAGGCAGCTGCGTTGCTACTAGAGAAGAGAAAGGCAATTCATGTTTATTGAGAGAGGAGTGAAAACATTCCCCAATTGCACACACTCAGCGTCACTCCAAGAGGAGTAGCTCAGCACTGTGTGCGCATGCCATTTATCAGAGAGAAGCTCGTGCATTTCCCAGTGCTTTGTTTGCTGAAGAGCTAAGGTTGTCTCCAGTCTATATTTCAGAGCATAGAATCATAGAATATCAGTGTTGGGAGGGACCTCAGGAGGTCATCTAGTCCAACCCCCTGCCCAGAGCAGCATCAACTCCCAACTAAATCATCCCAGCCAGGGCTTTATCAAGCTGGGCCTTAAAAACCTCTAAGGAAGGAGATTCCACCACCTCCCGAGGTAACCCATTCCAGTGCTTCACCACCCTCCTAGTGGAAAAGATTTTCCTAACATCCAACCTAAACCTCCCCCACTGCAACTTGAGACCATTACTTCTTGTTCTGCCAGGAGAATGACATGTTAGCCAATGCTCCAAACATTAATCATTCCTCCAGCATAAGATGGTGCATTCACCAGCTCTGAATTATTCAGAGAGGAGAGAATATAACTGGCAGCATTATGGGCAAGAAGCTGACTCACCCACCAATGCTGTGCATGCAGGGTATTCTTCAGAGAGGAGCCCAGATCCTTCTGTGGCCCTTTCTTCCTGGGCATGCCTCAGGATGGAGCTCACACACACTCTGGCACTAATTTCCATCAAGGAGGAGTCCATGTGCTTGCCATTAACCTGTGTGCTTAGCATTCCTTGGAGAGAAGCTGCAGTATTCACCAGTGCCATGCTTCTTGGGGAGGAGCTGTCATTCCTGCAGCACGGTCTGCAGGGTACTCCTCAGAAAGGAACTCACACAGTCAACAATGCTTTACTCCTCAAGGCACAGCTCATGTGTGTTCACCAGGATTATATGCTCAGTATCCTTCCGAGGCAAAATGAAGCACTCACTGGGGCCTGGTGCCTGGAGTCTCTTTGCAGAGAGGACAATGTATTTCCCAGCATCTCAGGCAGGGCTGTGAGAGGAGCGTCATCAGCTCTCTACCCCTCAACATAAGAACATAAGAATGGCCCTACTGGGTCAGATCAAAGGTCCATCTAGCCCAGTATCCTGTCTTCTGAGGCAGTGGCCAATACCAGGTGCCCCAGGGGTAATGAACAGAACAGGTAATCATCAAGTGATCCATCCCCTGACGCTCATTCCCAACTTCTGGCAAACAGGCTAGGAACACCTGATATCCAGGCTTCCTAAAGGAGGAGCTGGCCTGTTGGGCATGCTTGTGACACTGCTCACTTATCCTTCAATTCCACCCCTTAATTATGAGCTCTTCAGAGCAGAGACCTGCCCCCAGGCAGCACCTGCAGACTTGTGGGCACTATAAAATAATAATGACCAGGAAAGGGATTGCTTTGCTCCATAGCTGGGGAAAGGGCTGCACTAAACTGTGGTCTGTCAAAATGAAAGTTTGCTGTGAGGCTTTGGTTCCTACTGGGCCAGAAACTGGGAACATGCTTTAATTTTTAAGATTGGGGTTTTCAAAAGAGTCTTAGGGATTTGGGCACCCAAATTCCCATTCTGTGGGAGCTAAGCATCCAACTCCCATAAACTGCTTTGAAAGCCCAAGTTTAAATCATTTACTATCAATGGTTGCTACAGCAATGTGTGAGCAGGGAACTAGTGAGCAGAAATAGGGCCATGGTATTACCTCCATATTCAGCATTAGTGAGACCATTACTGGCTATTGTGTCTAGGGCTAATAGCTCTAAAAGGATGTTTACTAATTGCTAAAGGCTCCAAAAAGAGCTACAAGAATGGGTCCATCTCTGGAAAACATGCCTTATAGTAAGAGACTAAAGCAGCTCAATCTCTTTATTTTAACAAAGAGGCTGGTTGTGGTTTACAAGTACCTACATAGGGTAGAGATTTCTGATAGAAGAGGGCTTTTTAATCTAGGACAGGCGAACAAAATCCAGTGGCTGGTAGTTGAAGTGATAAATTCAGACTAGATACAAGGCATAATTTTTAAGTGAGAATAATTAACCATTGGAACAACTTACCTAGGGACATGGTGGATTCACCATCACCTCAAGTCTTTAAATCAAGATGAGTTGCTTTTCTAAAAGAGCTGCTGTATCTGAACCAAGGTTAATCGCTTAATGCGGGAACCACTGGTGGAATTTTCTGGCCTATGCTCTGCAGGAGGTCAGACGAGATTATCTAATGGTCCTGCTGGCCACAGAAGCATTCACTGACACTCAGTACTACTTTAAAGGTGAAACTGTAAAAGGAAGATCTGCCTATTTCAGCTATTTATTTTTTTATCACAACTGCATCTAAAAAGATAGTACCATAGAGTAACAACCATATTTTTTGCTCCAACATGAGAATTCAAGAATAGTCCAGAAGGAAGACAGGCAGTCCTTAAGAAAGAAGTATGAAATAAAAAAGTTTACCAACCTGAAGATCCTACATGTTCATACATGTTCCTTTCATCATCTTCAACACAGCTTCCTCCTGAGAAGGAACACTTTTCATGATGTTGTTTCATTCAGGCAATGTTGTTTCAACCAGGCCTTGCATTTCTTTGTTGCACTGTTTGCATTTTGCACACATGCCTGTCTTACCCACAGGTAGAGGAACTTCAACCAAGGGTCAGTCCTCGGGCCGGTTTTGTTCAATATCTTCATAAATGATCTGGAGGATGGTGTGGATTGCACCCTCAGCAAGTTTGCAGATGACACTAAACTGGGAGGAGAGGTAGATACGCTGGAGGGTAGGGATAGGATACAGAGGGACCCAGACAAACTAGAGGATTGGGCCAAAAGAAATCTGATGCGGTTCAACAAGGACAAGTACAGAGTCCTGCACTTAGGACGGAAGTATCCCATGCACCGCTACAGACTAGGGACCGAATGGCTAGGCAGCAGTTCTGCAGAAAAGGACCTAGGGGTTACAGTGGACGAGAAGCTGGATATGAGTCAACAGTGTGCCCTTGTTGTCAAGAAGGCCAATGGCATTTTGGGATGTATAAGTAGGGGCATTGCCAGCAGATCGAGGGACATCATCGTTCCCCTCTATTCAACATTGGTGAAGCCTCATCTGGAGTAGTGTGTCCAGTTTTGGGCCCCACGCTACAAGAAGGATGTGGAAAAATTGGAAAACGTACAGCGGAGGGCAACAAAAATGATTAGGAACACGTGGACTTATGAGGAGAGGCTGAGGGAACTGGGATTGTTTAGTCTGCAGAAGAGAAGAATGAGGGGGGATTTGATAGCTGCTTTCAACACCCTGAAAGGGGGTTCCAAAGAGGATGGATCTAGACTGTTCTCAGTGGTAGCAGATGACAGAACAAGGAGTAATGATCTCAAGTTGCAGTGGGGGAGGTTTAGGTTGGATATTAGGAAAAACTTTTTCACTAGGAGGGTGGTGAAACACTGGAATGCGTTACCTAGGGAGGTGGTGGAATCTCCTTCCTTAGAAGTTTTTAAGGTCAGGCTTTACAAAGCCCTGGCTGGGATGATTTAGTTGGGGATTCGTCCTGCTTTGAGCCGGGGGTTGGACTAGATGACCTTCTGAGATCCCTTCCAACCCTGATATTCTATGATTCCCAAATTGGGTCTCTTTTACGGCCTGCTGCCATTATAGGTTTTCCCTTCTAGTGAGAGAATGGTATGGTAGATCTCAAATCAATGAAGGCTACACTCAGAAAGACCTCAAGACTTCTGGAATATGCTGCTCAAACAGTGTCACTTTTGTTTCTACTGCTTGTCCCTCCCTTCTCACATTTATCTCCAGACTTCACCTTGTCCAGATCTATTCCGCGCCCAACAATCTTCTATTCATTGAACTTTTTGAAACTTTGCACTTTTAGAGAGAAGTAAGAGATTGACTCTGTGTACACAAATTTGCAGAGGGACAATAGGGTTGAGGTCTATTATTTCTCACCTCTATAGAATACTTATTTATTTATTTAAAAACATTTTTCCTGTTAACAAGCATGTTATCTTTGGAGACACAAATCCACAGTTTGAGAACTGCAAAACTAAGCATCTCTGATGGTATCTTCTAAACTGAGTACTGAGTCCTATTGGGCAGATAGAAAGATTAACCTAAGTAATCTATACCCAAGCCCCTGGAACCCCATAAGATTGGGTCCCTAATCCATGAACTATTGGAACTCATTTACAAAACTTTTCTTAAACTTTACATGAATATATTCTCTCATACTATAGAACAGGGGTCTCAAACATGTGGCCCATGGGGTTATTTTCTGCGGCCCGCGAAGCTCCCCGCACCTCCCCACCCCCTCCCACATTATTTTCTGCAGCCCGCCAAGCTCCCCGTGCCCCCCCTTGCCTAACTCCAGGTGCTTCCCGCCACCAAGCTGCCAAACAGCTGTTGGCGGTACTTAGAGCTTTCCAGGAGGGAGGGGGGGAGGAGCAGGGAGCCGTGCGCTCAGGGGAGGAGGCGGAGAAGAGCTGGGGCAGGGGCGGGGATTTGGGAAAGGGGTTGGAATGGGGGCAGGGAAGGGGTGGGAAGAGGTGGGGCCTCATGGAAGGGGTAGAGGGGGGGGGTAGCAAGGGGGGTAGCAAGGGGGGGGTGTCAGTGATGCAGCCCTCGGGCCAATGCACTAGTCCTCATGTGGCCCTCGTTGTCATTTGAGTTTGAGACCCCTGCTATAGAATTAGAATTTGTAATCCCGATTCCATGATGAGATATCTTTGAGCTTTCATGTATCGTACTTAATTAAAACTATCCTTAGATAGGTTTTTTCCTCAAAAAGCATTTTATCAAAAAATCCAATTTAAATTTAAAAAAATCCAATTTTTTTTATTTTTTTTTTAAATCATTGATTTTTATCCACCCTGCCACGGTGAGCCAGGGCAGTGACAGCAGCCTTGTGTTGTGCCACCAGAGAAATCCTTGGTGTCTGACTTTGCTGGAGTTGAGTCAAGTAGCTCCCTGGAAAGTGCTCCCTGCTAGACGCTCGTATATCTCCGGCTGTACCATACATGCTGCTGCAGTTACTGTAGATTTTCCATGTGGATGAGTGGAATGTGTGCAGTATTTAGTCTGACCATTTCGTTTGGGGCACAGTTGAAGAACTCTCGCTTGGAGTTCAGAATTCTGCGCATTTTTCCACTGAATCCAAGTATCAGATTAGCCCTTCTTATAAAATGGGCAGGATTGAGACTGCATGCTAACAGGCTAACAGTGATTTCAACTGAGCAGTTATAGGACAAATACTGCCTGGCTCAAAACTACCATTGATGGGCAGTATAGGAGGACTACGCCCAGCATTAGTCAGGAAGACCTAAGTTCTAATTTCAGCTCTGTCATTGACTCTATAAGATCCTTTGTAACTTTCAGCCTCAGTTTCCCCATCTGTAAAACAGGGCAACGATACCTACTCTCCTTAGGAGTTGTGAGGCTGAGACAGAGTTTTGACCATGTTAGGTACTACTTCTGTTTCACCTACATTTTCTTTAAATGGATACAGTCTACTTTAAAACTGCCACTTCTAGCCCATGAACTCACAATCTGCATGTGTTTTTACCTTTGCTCTGAACACTGGTTTTTTTGCCACGTAAAATATCCCAGGCTGGTGTGGTGAAGGCCCTTATAACCAGCAGTGTAGAGGCATGCATGTGCACAAGCAGCGAGGCCTAGGGGAGCACTCCTTGTGTTCAGGTATGGACTCCTCTTGCTGCAGCTGTTGGGCTTCCCTGCAAGAAAGAGAAGCTGGTACTGAAGCCACTGTGGCAAGTGAAGGGGAGTGGGTTGAGTGCAAGTTGGGTGTGTGAAGAGGTGCTGAGCAGGGTAACCCTGCTGAGCAGGAACCACTGCTCATTAGTGGGGAAAAAGAGGGGTGAGTGGAGCCTCGCTCTAGGAGTGCAAGACTTCTGTCTCCTGAAGCTCCCCAGTGGGGATGCTAAAATGGCCAAGACGTGCTAAGATATCCTGGCTTAAAGCTGATGGTGAGCTACAACACTTGGTGTACAGAGAACCAGTAAACTAAAATAAGTGGGCCACATTCGCTCCTCAGTTACACCCTGTAACCCCTGTTCCTCAGCAAGCCCCTCTGTCTAATGGGGAGAATGTCCCCTCCCCAGGAGACCAAACGAACAGCTAGCTCTGAAGTGCATTGAGAACCTTTGATGGAAGGTGCCATTTAGGTACAAACAAACCAGGAGTAAGGAAAGTACATGAGCCACTGAGACACCAACACACCTGCTCAGAGTGGCCACAGACAGATGGTTCGTATGGTTCTGGGGCCTCGGAGTCTTGGGGACTGTCCTAGTATAATTTCGACAAACATCTGTCGGGGCAGTGTAGGTATACTTGGTCCTGCCTCAGCACAGGGGGGTGATCCCTTCCAGTCCTAAATTTCTATAATTCTCTCCTTCCGCAGACAGTGTGATCCTGGGGATGGACATTGACCTTCAGACCATAGAGAATGATGTTGTCAGCTTGGAAACTTTCTTTAAAACCTGGCTTCATGATCATGGCACAGACAGAGAGCAGCTCCATCTCCTCCTTCCCTCAGGAGACTTCTGTCACTTCACTGCCCCCAGGACAAGTCTAAGTATTTCATCTTCTCTCCCTTTCAGCTGTGGCCCACTGACTCTCACTGGCCCACAGATCACACAGGCCTGTGCAGTGGAATCACCAGCCTGGGGCACAGTCACCACTCAGCAAAGTGACAGAGTCCAGCATTCTCTTGTTGGCTGCAGCTAATACCATAGTTGAGGCTGAAAAGGGCAATTGATTTAGAATGCCCCATTTTCAGGTGCTTATCAGACATCACCATTGGGACTGAAGTGTCTCAGGTCTGATTCTCAGGCTATGGCTACACTGGCACTTTACAGCGCTGCAACTTTCTCACTCAGGGGTGTGAAAAAACAGCCCTCTGAGCGCAGCAAGTTACAGCACTGCAAAGCGCCAGTGTAAACAGTGCCTCAATGCTGGGAGCCGTGCTCCCAGCGCTTTAAGCTAATCCCCTCGTGGAGGTGGAGTACCAGGAGCGCTGCAAGAGCTCTCTCCCAGCGCTGGCGCACGACCACACTCGCACTTCAAAGCACTGCTGTGGGAGCGCTCCCGCGGCAGCGCTTTGAAGGTTCGAGTGTAGCCATGCCCTTAGTTACACCAGACTCCTTTACATTCTGGCACCATAGAGGTGCCTTGACGTGAATGTACATTTACACCACCTTGGCAGCCCCAAATGTGCCTTATAACAGTGTAAAGGAGCCTTAGTGTAGCAGAGAATCAGACATCCTCATGAGGAAATATTTTAGAAAATGAGACCCAAGTTGGTTCAACTGGTTTTTAAGAACATAAGAACTGCCAGACAAGGTCAGACCAGTGGTCCATCTAGCCCAGGACCCTGTCTTCTGACAGTGGACAGTACCAGACTTTCAAGGAGAGCATACAGAACAGGGCACTTGGAGGGATGCACCCATCTTCCCTTCCTGGCTTCTGGCAGCCAGAGGTTTAGGGTCGTCCTGAGCATGACACTGCATCTCTGACCATCCTGGCTAGTAGCCGTTGGTGAACCATCCTCCATGAATTTATCTAGTTCTTTTTTTGAACCCAGCTATACTTTTGGCCTTCACAACATCATAGAATCATGGGACTGGAAGGGACCTCGAGAGGTCATCTAGTCCAGTCCCCTGCACTCGTGGCAGGACTAGGTATTATCTAGACCATCCTATGGCAATGTGTTCCTCAGGTTGACCGTGCATTGTATGAAGAAATACTTCCTTTTGTTTTTGTTAAACCTGCTGCCTGTTCATTTTATCAGGTGACCCCTAGTTCTTGTACTGTGGGGAAGGGTAAATGACCCTTCAGCATTCACTTTTTCCACACCTTTCGTGATTTGAGAGATGATTTATGTTTGACAGTGATAGAAATAACACTTCCTGTGCTCATATATTATGCTTAGTGGGGGCCAGAACTGCACATAAATAGGTGTCCTTTACAAATAGTTCAATCTGTTCATATAGTACTGAAGTAAACGTCAGATGCTTGAAATCTGGAGCTACCAGAAGTTACATATTAGCGGGAGTACAAAGTAAAATCAGTAAGGAAAACACCATTTTCCTTACTGGTTTCACTTCAGTCTCTCAATGCTCTCCACACCACCATGGGTGGCCCTCCCCTTAATATTCGCCACCCACCCTCAAGAGGTTCTTCTTCGAGAGATTGTTCACATCTATTCCAATTAGGTGTGCGTGTGCCACGTGCACGGTCGTCGGAAACTTTTTCCCTTAGCAGCTCCCGTCAGGTCAGCCAGGGAGCCCCCTGGAGCCACATCCTCATGGCACTCAATATATGACCCTGCGACCCGACCCCCCTTCAGTTTCTTCTTACAGTCTGTGGTGGCACTGGAACTGCGTTAGCTTGCTTGCCTTCGAGTCTTCCCTTAGCCATTCTTAGTTCTTTAAAACTTTTATTTTCTTGTTTTAGTTATTGTTAGTAGTTCAGTTGGTGAGTGGATCGTTTTCCCCTCACCCCACCTTGGGCTCCAGGGCATGCCTCAAGACCAAGGATTTAAATCTTGCAGTCTATGCAAGAAACCTATGCCCAACAGAGACCCTCACAACTCATGCTTGAGGTGTCTAGGGGAGGCGCACCAGTCCAAGTGCTGCAAGACCTGCAAGGCTTTCAAGCCTAGGACTAGGAAGGAACACAACTTCCATTTGAAACGACTACTAACGGAAGTCACACTCCATCCTGCACACCCGAGTGCCATGTCCCGGGTCCGAGCTCAGTGCGGAGCACCTCGGTGTCAGTCCATGAACCAGTACTGAGGAAGGACTCTGATGCTAGAGACCCTCGGTACCAAAGATCCCTGGCACCACAGCACGGTGCAGCTCCCCGGCACCCCTTAAGCACCATAAAAAGGCCAACAGAGGGCGCTCTCCTCAGAAAGCGAGACCATCTGGGGAGACCCTGCTGCCCCAGAGGAAGGACTTAACTTCCAAACAGCAAGACCCCGTGCCGTTGACTCCAGCGCCCCAGTTGGAACTGTTGAGTCCAGCACCCAGTGACTCACCAGTGTGGCTCGACTTGGTGGAGGAGGTGGAAGCCCCCTCCACCCCATATACTTTCAAGGCAGCAAGGGACCTCTCAGAAAATACTGTGTCTCAGCCCCCTGCTGTTAGAGACAAGCCCCCGGCACTGCCTAGATGGGTGCCATCTAGAAGCAAACCAGCAACGATGAGGCCATCTTCCTCTCAAGACCGGCACCGTTCATGGTACTGTTCACAGTCTACTTCACCTCCAGCATCAGCCCCTGTACATGACAGTAAGACGCAGGGAGTGAGTCACTCAGGATCTCTAGCACCGGGGAGTTGGCACCAGACACCAGGGCCGTCCTTACCCATATGCAAACTACGCAGCTGCATACAGCACCAGGAAATTTGGGGCACAAAATTACCCCAAATTTCCTCGTGCCCTACACAGTTGTGTGCTGCTCCAGCAGCCAGCCCAATCCCCCGGCCAGCTAAGCCAGCCACGAAAGCTGCCCCCACCCCTGCTCCACCCCACCTCTTCCCCAAAGCCCCTGCCCTGCCCTGCCTCTTCCCACTCCTGCTCCGCCCCAGCCCCGCCGCCACACCACGCCTTCCCCTGAGCTACATCTCGGGGGACTGCAGCAGGGGATGGGCACGGCCTGCACTCACCGGGCAGTGGGAAGTGGAGCGACCCAGCCCCAGCCCGCTCCGCTCTGCCAGTGAGTGCTGGGGGGCAGTTCCCCCTGCCCCCCAAGTCCCAAGGCTGGGAGCCAGGGGAACAGAGTGGAGCTGGCTGGGGCTGGGTCACTCCACTTCCCGCTGCCCTGTGCAATCACCGGGCAGCGGGAAGTGGAATGATCCGGCCCCAACTCACTCCGCCGGCTCATGCTGCGGGGGGGGCGTTTTCCTCCTGCCCCCCAAGCCTGCTTCTACCCCCCACAGACCTTGGGTGCAGCCCCCCCCCTCACCCTTCCACAGGGGGGCTGTATAGGGAAACTCAATGTCTGGTGACGGTCCTGCTGGTCACGATCGCCCTCTATCACCAAGCACTGTGATACGGCACTGGAACATAGGAGTCACTCCCCAGCACCGGTCTAAGTCATGGGAAAGCCAGCACTGTTCGTCTACACAGTCGTTGCGGCACTGATCTCTGACGTCCTCCTCTTGGCACCAACCGCCCGGTGCAGGGATGCTCGGCACCACTGTGTCATCGCCCTCAGGCTCCTCTGACTCTGAGGACAGCTCCTACTACTCACGGTGTAGTAGACACAGGTCGGACAAACATGGGAGACATGCTCCTTCATCCTGGCAACCTCAATGGCCACCCGCTGCACAATGGCCCTTCTGGACTCCCTGGGCTTACCATCCAGCCCTGGGTACCCCTTCCAGGGTTTCTAGGTCGGTGGTTGCATTGGGGCATCACTGGGCACGGTCACCAGTGGACAGAATCACCCCTCGTACCACAGAGGCGGCTCTATCCAGACCACCCCTGCATACTACATAGGGCACAGAACCAGCCCCAGATCCATCTACATCCAAGGTCCCGTCGGACTACATTGAGCCACTTGGCACCAACGCTGCCCAGGACCAACCTGAGCACATGGTGGGCCATGATAACCCTGTGCCTCCACTGGCCTCTTCTTCGTCTTTGCCTGATGAGGTGGTGGCAAGGGCATCAACTTCAGGTCCTCCACCCATTGACCACAGGGCCCACCAGGACCTATTCCGCCACATCGCCTGTAATATGGGCCTACAGGTGGAGGAAGTCATTGAGCCAGAAGACCCGGTGGTGGACATTCTTACACTGGAGGGCCCTTCCAGAGTGGTGTTGCCCTTGCCAGTAATTAAGACTATTGGCAACAATTATAGTGCTTTGTGGCAGGCTCCAGCCTCCATTCCACCAACTGCCAGGGGTGTGGAAAGAAAATACTTTGTTCCCTCTAAGGATTATGAATTCTTGTTCTCCCACCCACACCCTTCCTCCCTGGTGGTCTCTGCAGTGAATGAGAAGGAGTGTCAGGGACAACAAGCACCAGCTCCTAAGGCCAAAGAGGCCAAACAGATGGACCTCTTTAGCAGGAAAATTTATGCCGCTGGAGGGTCTACAGCTGAGTATAGCTAACCAGAAAGCTATCCTCAGCAGGCATAATTTTAACTCGTGGGACTCCATGTCAAAATATAAGGAGTTACTCCCCACTGAGTCAAAGACTGAGCTCTCGGCTCTGGTCGAGGAGGGGAAGGCAGTTGCCAGGACATCCCTGCGGCCTCACTCGACTCAGCCGACTCTGTGGCATGTACCATCTCCTCGGGGGTGGTCATGAGGAGAACAGCTTGGCTCCAAGTGTCTGGGCTTCCCCCGGATGTTCAGCAGACCCTGCAGGACCTTCCCTTTGAGGGTACAGGGCTGTTTTCAGACCAGACTGATTCAAAGCTTCACAGCCTTAAGGATTCCAGGGCAACGATGAAATCTCTGGGGCTGCGCACACCTGCTACCCAGAGAAAGCCCTTCAAGCCTCAGCCTGTGCAACAGCAGAGGCAATACCAACCCCGCCCGAGGCAGGATACTTACCGCCACAGGGGCAGGAATTCCAGGTGTTGGCCTTCCAACCCTCCCTCAGGCCAAGGGCAGGGCCCAACCAAGCCATTGTCGGGACCCAAGCAAAGGTTTTGAAGGGACGCCCGAGGACAGCGTACCAGCCTTGATTATGGATCCTTCCCCCCGTTTTTTGAACCGTCTATCCCACTTCTACCATGTGTAGTCCCATAAAACATTGGACCGCTGGGTTCTTCACATGGTAGAAGTGGGATATTCTCTCCAATTCTGCTCCTCCCCTCTCTCCCACCCCCGTTCCCCGTCCCTCTTCAGGGACCCCTCTCACAAGCAACTCCTTATCCAGGAGGTGCAGGCACTCCTTGCCACGGGAGCAGAGGAGGTTCCTCAGGAGCTAAGAAGCAAGGGATTCTATTCCTGTTATTTCCTAATCCCAAAGGCAAAGGGGGATCTCAGACCCATCTTAGACCTGTGGGGACTCAATCAGTTCATGGTAAAGATAAAGTTCTGCATGGTCTCCCTGAGCACAATTATCCCTTCCCTGGATCCGGGGGACTGGTACGCTGCCCTCGACATGAAAGATGTGTACTTCCACCTAGCCATCTGGCCACCTCACAGATGCTTCCCAATGTTCATTGTCAACTGCATACATCTTCAGTTCATGGTGCTCCCATTCGGGTTATCAACAGCCCCCCGGGTCTTCACCAAGTGTATGTCTGTCGTCGCAGCCTTTCTCCGAAAGAGACAAGTGCAAGTGTACCCCTACTTAGACGATTGGCTCCTGCAAGAGCGCTCCAGGGAGCAGGTGGAGTCCCATGTTCAGTTAGTCAGAGACCTCTTCCAGAGGCTGGGTCTCCTCCTCAATATAGACAAATCAGCTCTATCACCCACTCAAGAAATAGAATTCATCAGGGCAGTGCTGGACTTGGTTCAGGCAAGAGCCATCCTGCCACAACCCAGATTCCAAACACTGTCACACATCATTCAGGAGCTCAGACAGTACCCCACCACCACCGCAAGGACATGCCTCAGCCTCTTGGGACACATGGCAGCGTGCACCTATGTGGTGAGGCATGCCAGGATGAGGCTCAGACCATTCCAGGCGTGCCTTGCTACGGCTTATCACCCAGGTGAGGATAGTCTAGATTCAGTAGTAACAGTACTGTCACGAGTCCTAGACACCCTAGGATGGTGGTTGGACCCTCGCATGGTCTGCAAAGGAGTCCCATTCACCACCTCCAACTGTCCATGACCTTAGTAACGGACACATCAGACCTCAATTGGGGGGCACACCTAGGACACTTACAGACTCAGGGCATGTGGTCACAGTCTGAGATCCTGCTCCACATCAGTATAAAGGAACTCAGAGCGGTAGGATGAGTGGAGGCGTTCAGTCTTTGCCAGTCCTATGGTAGGCCTTTTCCTTAAGGGCCTGGAATGCTTATACCCTCAGCCTCGTCCACCAGTACCGACTTGGGACCTCAGCCTGGTCCTAGCTAGGCTTATCGGAGCCCCATTCGAGCCGCTTGCTATATGTTCCCTTCTGTATCTCTCATGGAAGGTGGCCATTCTGGTTGCAATCACATCGGCCAGGAGGATATCAGAGCTAAAAGCATTAACCTCTGACTTCCCCCTATACAGTCTTCCACAAGGAAGAGGTACAACTCAGGACACACCCAGCTTTTCTCCCCAAGGTGGTATCGCAATTCCACCTCAGCCAGGACATTATTCTACCCCAAGCCACATGCCAATGCACAGGAGCAGAAGTTTCATTAGCTATGCGGAGAGCATTAGCGTTCTACACTGAGGGCACAAAGCCTTTCAGGAAGTCAAACCAGCTGTTTGTAGCGGTGGCAGATCGGATGAAAGGACTTCCAGTCTCCTCACAGCACAGCTCTTCCTGGATTACAGACTGCATCTGTGCCTGCTATGACCTCGCCAAGGTTCCCCGGCTATAACGGCCCACTTGACAAAGGCTCAGGCCTCTTCCACCACTTTCCTGGCTCAGGTGCCCATCCAGGAGATCTGCAGAGCGGCGACCTGGTCCTCGGTGTATACCTTTGCCACCCACTACGCCAGCACCCAGCATGCTAGAGACGACGCAGCTCTCAGGTAGAGCAGTGCTCCGATCAGCGATTCCTTAACTCCAAACCCACCCCCATGGGAGAGCTTGGGAGTCAGCTGATTGGAAGCGACGTGAACAATCACTTGAGGAAGAAAAGACGGTTACTCACCTTCTTGTAACTGTTGTTCTTAGCGATGTTTTGTTCACGTCCATTCCAAACCCACCCTCCTTCCCCTCTGTCAGAGTAGCTGGCAAGAAGAAACCTAATGGGGGTCGAGTCGGCAGGGTCATATATTGAGCGCCATGAGGACACCACTTCAGGGGGCTCCCTGGGCGACCCAACGGGAGCTGCTGAGGGAAAAAGTTTCCGACGACCGTGCACTCAGCGCGTGCACACCTAATTGGAATGGATGTGAACACCACCTCTCGAAGAACAACAGTTACAAGAAGGTGAGTAACCATCTTTTGGTGTGTGTGTGTGATCATTAGAAGATTAGAAATCTGAATTCTTCCTAAATGCAGCAGAACTAGGTGCTTTCCCCCAGGTAGTTATTAACCATGGGGTCACACCTGCATTGCCACTGGAATCTCTGAGCACATGGCCCTACCCCTCCTCCCGTCAATGCCTGTGTGATACAGGGCCATTTTTAAATTCACAGCATCCTATTGCCATAGTAGCAGGGGCACACTTCTATCCTCCTCAGGCATTGCACAGACAGCTCTTATCTGACCAGGTCCAAACCAGAGACAAAGATGGCATGCTCTCTTGCACATTTCCTTAGAATGGATGTTTCAGAAGCTTATTTTGCCCTTTCATTTAGGAGGGCACTGTCCTCAGAAGCTGTATTTGTAGGCAGGAGCTGGCACTTATTCTCTTGTTTGTGAAAAATGGATTTTGTTCCTTTGCTCATTTTGAATGTCGCGCTTGATACACTGCCTTGTTGGAGCTGAGGCCTGGTCTATGCTAGAAAATTAGGTCATCTTAAGTATGTTGCTCAGGGATGTGAAAAATTCACACCACTGAGCAGTTTAGTTAAACCAAACTAATCCCCAGCATAGACAGTGCTAGATAGACGGAAGAATTCTAGCTATCGCCTCTTGGCAGCACAGCCATGCCACTGTAGCTTTTCAAGTGTCAGCAAGCCCTAAGAAGGGAACCAAAGCCAAGAGTTTCCTCACCTCTGCATAGTGTGAGGTTAGCTGCATGCCCAGAAGAGAAAGGAAGCTACCTACAGCCATTAGATAAGCAAGATCCCTTTGGACGTGGAGGAGATGTCACCCTAGTGATGGGATTTCACAGAGATTAAGTAGCTATCACTCTTCAGAGCCGAAGGGGGAAACAACAAACAAAAGACCCTAAGGGAAAGAATGGGCTGAGACCCCATTATGGAGCTAGGTTTCAGAGTAGCAGCCGTGTTAGTCTGTATCCACAAAAAGAAAAGGAGGACTTGTGGCACCTTAGAGACTTATTTGAGCATAAGCTTTCGTGAGCTACAGCTCACTTCATCGGATGCATTCAGCTAGGACACTGCCTCAGCTCCACCTTCCTACAGCTGTTCAGAGGATTTCCTTTCTTTTTAGATAGAGCTTCCCCTGTCCTGTCACCAACAACCATTTTATTAATATCCCAAGCAGGACAAGGTCTCGCTCTTTGTTTCATCCTTCTGTGTGGATGATTTAGGAAGAGAGAGACTGACTAGGGGTTTGATATTGCTTAGTGGTCTGCTCCTGGGATGAGGAGCCAGGTGCTCCTGAGTTCTAATCTGAGCTCTGCAGCTGGCACACTGTGTGCCTTTTATTGAGCTGACTCAGCAGTCTGTCCATTTTCAGGAAACCATTTCTGCACATGCTTAAAAATTAAGTATGCACTACTTTCTTCTCTGTTTAAAATGGCGTAATTATTTTTACCTACCTTCTGAGGGAGCTGGGATCATTCATTAGCTAGACAGTGTTGTCCTGGTGTCCCATACTTTGGTTTCATTGTTCCCTGTGTAGTTGCCTATCAGTAAACAATATTAATATATTTAAGTGTTTGTACACTGCTTTGATGTAAAGTACAAAATGTTATTAGTTATTATATTTCCAGTCATCTTTGCCAAATCTCTTTGTAGCATGTGTGAAATGTGACATTCAGGAGAGACTGCTTAGCCCAGCTCTGCTTCCTGGGGCAGCTGATGTCACAGTGAGAACAGATGATGTCAACACACCGTACCAGATGGCAGCCTGTCCAGCTACGACACTGTATAAACTCAGAGTCATAAAGTAGGTAATACACAAACCCTTTCTGTGAGAGGTGCAGAGAGTTTGTTTAAACAACAAGGAGTTCTCATTAGCGTGTCACGCAGCAGGGGTATGAGGAGTAGAGTTCTGAAGGCAAGAAACAGGTTCTGACATTACCAGACTGTATCTCCGCATATCTGTCTGGGAACACCATTCTACTCGCTGCCTTCTGCTGACTATCACATCGGCTCAGAGGTAAAGCGAGGTCACAGAGCAGTGATGGTGCATCCTTCAGCAACCCTGCTGACAGGGACTGTTAGTGAGAAACCCCACAGATTAAGTGAATGGAACAATCATCTCCCTAGGATGCAAGACACAACCAACTGCACAGCCTGACACACCATCCACAGCAATAGCAGGATGCTTCTGCACTGTCACTGTGTGGTGTGGTAAAAACCAAAGTGTTCATTGCACCACAAGACATGCCAGGTAGCACATAGCCCAGCTTCCAGAACAAGAGAGATCCCAAGTACAGCCACAGTCCAGCAGTAGTTAAAGCCCAGAGAGATGAGGCTGTCCAAGCCCCTAACTGCACATCCCACAGATCCTGCCTCCAAATGCCACACTGAGGCATGCCCCCTCACCTCCTTCTCCCTGCTATCTTCCCTATCCTTGCCCAAGTGAGGGGTTTGTATTTTAAAGTCCCCAGACTCCTCCCCTTTCCTAGCAGGCTTTGCCATGAAGGGAGACAGCCAAGCCCTCCCTTCCCCCATTCTGACAGGAGCCTCACATGGCTCACTCCTACTGTGTGTGCCCCATGCCCTGAATCTAGCCTTCAGATAAGCGGTAATACTTCCCGAGATCTGCTCCCTTTCCCTGAAATCTGGTTTTCTGGTACTGAGGAAGGGGGAGCTCTGAGCCCCAATCGTGGGGTTCTACATCATAAATAGGGAGTAGGAGTCTAGATTACTCTTGAGCTCTGATTTGTTCTTCAGAGGCCTTTTCCTCACTCCCCAGCAACAGCTCGTCCTGTCACACATGGCATGGGAAAACTGAATCTCAGGAGAAAAGCGGGGAGACAAAAACCCACAGAAGGAAAGAGATGCAAGAAACAACAGGAGGATGGGCTATTTGTAAAAAGCCGTGTGGCCAAATGTCCCATCTCTGTCTTCTCCCTCCCTCCCTCCCCAGAGTTCAACACAGGCTGTTCATTTACCTGCATTGAAAAGACGGAGTCACGTTATGAGCAATCTTGTGATGCACTCTTAGGTTACAGACTGGTTAGGTTACAGACTGAAGCCAAATGCTTATTGAGGGCCAGAGCTCCCCCTAGTGAGTATAGCTTAGCAAATGACGATGCTGTGGCATCATTCTGCAAAGACAAAATTAGCCATTAGTATAGTAGGACAACAGACCTGCAGATACTTGAGGCAGTTATTCCATCACCAGGTACAATAGCAAGAAAGCGCCCAGTTATAAATGTAGTACGAATCCTTTGTCAGGCTTGCCAGGCCGGAATCGTGGCCCCCCAGCCCCTGTTGCGAATGAGTTAGTAGCTGGTCCCACATACGGTTTGGTCCTGTACAGTCCAGTGCCTGTGTGACATGGTGATGGGAAAGCTACAAATATGTGAATAAGGCGGTGCTGTTTTTCTCATGCCTCTACGTCAAACTTATGCTTCTCCTTCTCATCAGGCAGTTGTTCCAGTAATACTAATTAATAATGATAATAATAGAGACAGAAAAGAACTAGAGAGCCTGTGGCTTGTGCATAGAAGGGATTTTATTTAATTAATGAACAGCTTTGTATGCAATGATTTTACAGTCCCTCCCAGTCACCTTTGTATAAATTTGTGATTATACCAAAGATTAGTTTAAAAATCCTCAGAACATGTATACAAGTGTACATGTTCAAAGCACTTACACATAACAACCCTTTCCAACCGCCAGTGAAGCTACAGAGGGAACACTTCAGACACCACTAAAAAGCAGCAATCTCTACGGTGAGGTACAATGCTGTTTAACAGCACACAACATCAGAATTTAAGATGGGAAGCGAAGGAGAATCATGATCAAACTGAAACCGTTTAGGGATGTGACTGGGAGACGTGAGTGGTTAGTATTTACAGCTCATACAAAAGAGGGCACCATCAGTCACCTCAGTGTGGAGTACTCGTTTCTGTGCTGACCAGACAGAATAGCAAACCCTGCCTTTTGCAGCAGCTCAGCTTTACTCTGAGCTCTCCCAGCAAAGTAGTGAGCAGACCCAGCAGGATGGCAGGATCATGGCAGATGGTGGTATGGCACCAAGGGCTGAAGGTTGGATTCCCCCACCCACTCCACAGTAGTGTGTGTTTAGGGAACTGGGTATGGGTTGGGTCCCCTCCAGGAAGGTGAGTGTTTAGGTAACTGGCACCAGGTGTGGGCTGAATCTCCTCCCCTGGGGCGTGGGTGTTTTAGGGCACTGGCACTGGGTTGGATCCCCCCACCTTCAGTGAGTGTTTAGGCCATTGGCACCGGGCGTGGGTGGGATCCTTTCCCCCTCACACACACACCACAGTGTGTCTTTAGGGCACTGGCTCTAGGTATGGGTTAGATCCCAGACCCTGCACCACCACTACATCCCGGGAGTAAGTGTTTAACAGTCAGTTTCTTTTTGCTATGGGTAGAGCACAGACAGTCTTCACCAGGTTGCTCTTTGTTTTTGCAGGGCTCTGAAGGCTGAAGGGGTTTGTGACTCAGTGCTGTTTGGGCTTCCCTTCATCATTAAACCTACGAGTTGTTGGCAGCTGGATTGGGATGAGCTGGAGATGAACCAGCACAACTTCCATGCTCTGTGTCACAGCTTGCTGGTGAGTGCATGCAAGCTGCGGTCTGCATGGGATCTGTGGTTGGGGCAAAGGCAGGCATCAGTCTGGGTGAAAAGATCCAGCCTGCTCCCAGAGAGCTGTCCCAAGGACCTGCAGCTTCTGTGTTTAGTCCACAACTGTGACTGAGAGTTCTTCCAGAAGATGCACTGGAGCTATTGTACAGCAGATGGACGGAGATAGAGGGCTCTTCAGCCTAACAGACACAGGTATCACAAGTACCAATGGCTAGAAGCTGAAGATGACAAATCCAGATTGGAAATAAGACATACATTTTTAACATTTTCTAATCCTGGGTGTAATTTAAGAAAGGCGGGGAAAGTGATCCAGGCACCTATTATTGTGACCTCAATAGTATGCAAGGTTTTAGAACAAATTTTGAAGGAAAGAAAATTTAAAGACATGGAGGTAAATGGAAAATAGGATGAAATGCAACATGAGTTTACCAAAAATAGATCATGCTAGACTAACCTGATATCTTTCTTTGTTAAGATAACTGATTTCTTAACAAGAGAAATGCAGTAGATCTAATCTATCTGAACTTCAGAAAATCATTTGATACAGTGCCACATGAGAAATTATTAGTTAAGGTAGAGAAGACAGTAATGAGTACAGGAATTGTAAGGTGGGCAAGAAGCTGTCGGAAAGGGAAATGACTACAGGCTGGAGAGACATTACTAGTGGAGTTCCTCAAGGACTGGACCTGGGACCGAAGCTGATGTAATATTTTCATTAATGAGAACGGCACAAAAAGCAGGAGTGTACTAATGAACCATAGAAATGTAGGACTGGAAGGAACCTACAGAAGTCATCAAATCCAGCCCACTGTGCAGAGATAGGACCAAGTAAACCTAGACCAGTGTTTCTCAAATGCGGCCACCATGGCCGCTTGTGGCCACCAGGGACTTTTCTTGCGGCCACAGCCTCCTGGGCTGTGATTTGGGGGTGGAGGGACAAAGTAGCGGCACCTCCCCATCCCTGTTGCTCCTGGATACACCAGCTTGGTGTTGGTTGCTGGGGCCGCCAGCAAGGGTTGGGCCCTGCCCCCCTGGGAGACACTTGGGGCACAACACTAGAGGAGCAGGCAGCAGGCGAATTCCCCACCTTCCCATGGGCGGTGGGGATCAGGTTTTGGGCTTCTGTGATGGCAGGGCAGAAGGCTCTGTCCACAGGACTTCAAGTTCCAGCCCCTCGCTGCCTCCCCTAGCCCCCCACTAACCCCTCCCATCGCCCCTGGCCCCCGCTACCTCCCCCAACCCCCAATCGAGGGCTTAATTTGTCCCCAGGCTTTCCTGGACTGGGTAAGTCTGCTGTGAAAAGTGATACTTTTATGTTTGTTAATATCAGCTTTCCTAGATTCATAGATTTTAAGGCCAGAAGGTAGCATTGTGATCATCTTGGCTGATCTCCTGTATAACTGAGGCCATAGACCTTCCTCAAAATAATTCCTAGAGCAAATCTTTTAGAAAAACATCCAATCTTGATGGGAAAGATGGAGAATCCACCAAAATCCTTGGTAAATTGTTCCAGTGGTTAATCACTCTCACCATTAAAAATGTATACCTTATTTCCAGTCTGAATTTGTCTAGCTTTAACTTTCAGCCATTGGATAGTGTCATACCTTTGTCTTCTAGATTTAAGAGCCCATTATTAAATATTTGTTCCCCATGTAGGTACTTGTAGACTTTGATCAAGTCACTCCTTAACCTTCTCTTTGTTAAGCTAAATAGATTGATCCCCTTGATTGATCTCCTGTCTATCACTACAAGGCATGTTTCCTAATCCTGTAATCATTCTTGTGGCTCTTCTCTGAACCTTCTCTCATTTTTCAACATCCTTTTTCAATTGTGGACACCAGAACTGGAAACAGTATTCCATGAGTGGTTGCATCAGTGCCATATACAGAAGATTCCCCTTTTTATGCATCCCATATTGAATAGTACTGGATCCAGGACTGACCCCTGTGGGAACCCACTAGATACAGCCTTCCTGTTTGACAGCAAACCACTGATAACTGCTCTTTAGGTATGGTTTTTCAATAAGTTGTGCACGCATCTCATAGTAATTTATCTAAACCACATTTCCCCTGATTTGCTTATGAGACTGTCATGTGCGACTGTGTCAAAAGCCTTACTGAAATGAAGATCTGTTGCATCTACTGCTTCCCCACATCCACTATGCCTAGTGAACTTTGACAAAGTTGGGAGGCATTGTCAACGCAGAGGAGGACTGGAATATCGTTTAGGAAGAAATGGATGACCTTGAGAACTGGAGTAATAGAAATGGGATTAAATGTAATAATACAAATTGTGAAGTGATGGGACTAGTAGGAATTTCTGCTATAAAATGGGGAAATAACAGAGGAGGAGAAAGACTTGGGTGCATTATGCGATCATAAGATGACTATGAGCCACCAATGTGATGCAGCCATGAAAAAAGGCAAAGTGAACTCCTAGGATGTATGAGGTGAGGTATTTCCAGTAGAGATAGGGAAACATTAATCCCATTGTACAAAGCACTGGTAAAACCTCATCCAGAATACTGTGTACAGTTCTGGTCATGCATGTTCAAAAAGATGAAATCAAACTGCAGCATGTGCAGGGAAGAGCTAGTAGGATGTGCAGGGGAATGGAGGCTATTTTGTGAGAGAAGACTAAAACAGCTTGCCTTGTACAGTCTAGCAAAATGAAGGCTGAGAAGGGATATGACTGCTCTCTATAAATCCATGACGGGGTTAACTGCAGAGAGGGAAAAGAGCTATTGAAGCTAAAGGACAGTGTTAGCAAAGAACAAATGGGGATAGACCGGCCATGAGTAAATTTGGGATGGAAATTAGAAGATTTCTAACCATCAGAGGAGGGAGGTTCTGGAACCGTATTCCAGTAGAAGTAGTGGGGACAAGAAACCAAATTGGTTTTAAGATGGATCTTGATTAGTTTATAAAACAGATTGTATGACGTGGGTTCCTGGTTTCAATGCCCCAGGGGGTCCCTGTCACTCCTATGTTCTCAATTAACCACTGGATCATAAGAACAGCCATACTGGGTCAGACCAAAGGTCCATCTAGCCCAGTATCCTGTCTCCCAACAGTGGCTAATGCCAGGTGTTTCAAAGGGAATGAATGGAACAGGTAATCATCAAGGGATTCCTCTCCTGTCACCCATTCCCAGCTTACCAATGGCTGCAGTAGATTCTCCATCACTAGAAACTTTCAAACCAGCTTGGATGTTTTTCTAAAAGATCTGCCTAGTTCACACAGGAATTAATTCAGGGAAGTCCTTTGGTCTGTGCTATGCAGGAGGTCAGACTAGATGATGAAAGTTGTCTCCTCTGGCCTTGGAATCTATGAATGAAGCAGTAAAAAGCAGAGTTCCAGATCCCAGCCTGGGGAGCAGAGTCTCTCTGATACAGTTGCTATACAATTCAACAGCAGGGCTATTTTCAACAGTCAGTCTGGGTGATGGAGCCTGTTACAACCTGGCCCGCTACCGCTCTGTATGGTGCCAGGTTGTGGGTGGATGTAATCACTTGGTCCTACATGCTTCTAAGCCAGTTGGGTCATGGCAGAGTCTAAACTCTGTTTCTAGCTCTGGGACTGTATGGCACACTCCTGGGCTCAGACCTCTTCTCCAAGACCCTCCTTTGCAACATGGGGCACCACTGCCCACTTGCCCTAGACCATTAAAACAGTGTTGGGAACCAGCCAAGCCCTCCCACTTGCTTACACACACGTTCCTGGAGCATCACTTAGGCCGTAGTGATACTGGTCTTCTATTTTAACTCCTGCGGAAACAGTGCGTCAGGAAAGCGAGGAACACAGACTTAGAAAAGGAATTTCTTGACCACAGAAACTTTAATCTGAAAGTCCTCAAGAGTTACAGCTCTTTGGAAACAAAATAAAAGTCCTGAGACACTCCTTCTCCTGCTCTCAGCTCAGCCCTGAGTTTGGAGTTCATTAGAGTGTCACACTGGACAGAGTCCCTCCTGCCCTCTCTCTCCTTCCACCCCTTCTTACCTGTGGTGATGGCCAGCCCCCCTGCCCAGAGCAGAACCCCCTCTTACATAGCCTGTTCCATTGCCATGTGCACCATGGGGATGCTCCAGCCTCTCCCCCAGTACTTGGCCCAGCTGTACCAATGTACCATTTGTTCTTAGGGGTGGGGCTGTAGCTGAGCAACACAGTCATCAATGGCTCCAGATTGCAGCCTTGTTGGCTTCTCTGTGATAGTTCTTCAAGGCAATGGCAAGCCCCTTTCCAGAAAGGGTGCTGTCTCAAAAGCAATGCAACTTTAGACTTGAGTTCAGCACCTAACACAAAATGGAGTTCATAATCTGACACAGATCTATCCCACGCTGCTACACAGCCCCTCAGCCCCTGCAATGAGCTGGTGCTGAGGGAAGCTGCCAACCCTGCCCTGGTTTCACTGATAGCATTGCTTCTGGCTTTTGATTTTAGAAAAGGGACTGGATGCTTTTGGCCAAACGTGAGCCACAGAGTGTGGTTCCAAGCTGGAGCATCACAGTGAATTCCTACTATGTTATCATCCCCTCTGACTCCTTCACGCTGCTCGTCAAAGCCATTGCAGTCAGAGAACTCCTGCTGCCATGCAATATCCCAGCTCTCCCTGCTGACCTTCCAGAGACAGCGCTCAGCACCATAGAGGCAAGTGACGAATGGCTGCACACAAGTTTAGATAACAAGAGGCAGTGCGGGTTCTGCACGTACAGGATACCAGCTCACTAGCAAGGAATGGTACATCCAGACACAGACATGTCACCTATGTGCAAGGCATGCTGCGGGGGGGGGCGGGGGGGGCGTATCCCTCCATTGGCTTGGAGTGCAAGGTCTTCACACCCTCTCACTTGCATTGCAGGTGCAGGCCTATTGACATGAATAGGATTAGCACAAATAAGTCATTCCCCCCATATTCTTCCTCCCCTCATGGGTTCAGGCTCCTACATTTCCCCAGTACATGTCCAGAAGCAGAGCTTTGCTTGTATTCCTGCTCTGCTTCAGGTGCATGGAATAGCTGGGAAACCCAGGGCCCTGCTCTTGGGGCCTGGCAGGTGAGCAAAGGAGGAAATGGGTATCTAACATTTTGGTTAGTTGCAGCTAAGAGCATTCAGGGCCCTCAGCAGGATTTAGAAAGGCAGCCGGCCTGAGCAGCAGAACTGTTCCAGACCAGTGGAGAAGCCCTGTCTGAAAACTGTGAAGACCTGTATATGAGAGGAGACAGACGGAGAGGCCTGTGTCTGAACACCCATATGTGAGGGGAGCCAAAGGGCTGACAGACCGAGAGGCCTGTGTCTCAACACCCGTGTGAGAGGGGAGACAGAGAGGCCAGTGTCTGAATACCGTGTGTGAGGGATCTGGAAAGGCTTGTGTCTGATAGAGTGACCAGGAGTCTAGTTTTCAACCAAAACACCCGGTCAAAAAGCAGTTGACTGTCTGGTTGGTGGCTCCCTGCTAGCCTCAGCGTGGCTCCTGGCAAGCCTCCAGCATGTTCCCCCGTGGCCAATGGGAGCTGCAGGTGCGGCGCCTGTGGACAGGGCAGCGCGCAGAGTCGCCTGTCCGTGCCTCCATGTAGGAGCCAGAGGGGGGACATGCCACTGCTTCCAGGAGCTGCTTGAGGTAAGTGCCACCTGGAGCCCACCCCCTGCCCCACATCCCAACCCCCTGCCTTGATCCCCCTACCGCACACTGCACCCCTCAATCCCAACTCAGAGCACCCTCCTGCACCCCAAACCGCTCATCCTAGAGCCCACACCCTCATCTGGAGTCCTCACCACCGCCCCATGTCCCAACCCCCTGCCCCACCTCTGATCACCCTCCTGCCCTCTGAATCCCTTGGTCCCACCCCAGAGCACCCTCCTACACCCCATATCCCTCATCCCAAGCCCCACCCCAGAATCTGCACCCCCAGATAGAGCCCTAACCACCTGCCCCAGCCCTGAGCCCCCTCCCGTGCTCTGAACCCCTCAGCCCCAGCCCACAGCCCCCTCCTGCACCCCAAACCGCTCATCCTAGAGCCCACACCCCCATCTGGAGTCCTCACCACCACCCCGTGTCCCAACCCCCTGCCCCACCTCTGATCTGGAACACATGACTTATGAGGAGAGGCTGAGGGAACTGGGTTTGTTTAGTCTGCAGAAGAGAAGAATGAGGGGGGATTTGATAGCTGCTTTCAACTACCTGAGAGGTGGTTCCAGAGAGGATGGTTCTAGACTATTCTCAGTGGTAGAAGAGGACAGGACAAGGAGTAATGGTCTCAAGTTGCAGTGGGGGAGGTTTAGGTTGGATATTAGGAAAAACTTTTTCACTAGGAGGGTGGTGAAACACTGGAATGCGTTACCTAGGGAGGTGGTAGAATCTCCTTCCTTGGAAGTTTTTAAGGTCAGGCTTGACAAAGCCCTGGCTGGGATGATTTGATTGGGGATTGGTCCTGCTTTGAGTAGGGGGTTGGACTAGATGGCCTCCTGAGGTCCCTTCCAACCCTGATATTCTATGAAATCCCTCATCCCCAGCCCCACATCAGAGCCTGTGCCCTCAGCTGGAGCCCTGAACCCACCCCGCACCCAACCCCATGCCCAACCCCAGAGCGCCCTCCTCCACCCAAACCCCTCATCCCTGGCCCACCCCAAAGCCTGCACCTCCGGCTGGAGCCCTCACCCCCTCCCACACCCCAGCCTCCTCAGCCCGCCCAATGAAAATGAGCAAGGGAGTGAAGGTGGGGAGAACGAGCAAGAGGGAGAGGGGGAATAGAGTGAGCAGGGGGTGGGGCCTCAGAGAAGGGGTGGGTCAAGGGTATTCAGTTTTGTGCGAATAGAAAGTTGGCAAGTGGCAACCCTAGTGTCTGAACACCTTTGTGTGAGGGGAGCCGGAGAGGCCAGTGTCTGAAAATCCGTGTGTGTGAGGGGAGACGTAGAGGGCAGTGTTTGAACACTTGTGTAGTGTGTGAGAGGCGACAGACAGAGAGGCTGGTATCTGAACTCCTGTGTGTCATGCTTGCTCAGGAACAGCAGATATGGTTACCAGGCCCAAAGGCAGAGAGAGAGACACTCCCAGGGGAAGTGACATCTGGCTCATTCTAAGTACAAGCCGTTCTCCATGTGGGGCAAGGGAAGGCCCAGATAAGGATCAGGCCCTGCACAATTTCCATCAGCTACTGTGGTGGACCCATTGGTTCCCTCTCTGCCCTGAATGACTGGAAGAAGTGCAGATCATTTAAGCAGGGAAGGAGGTACAGAAAGGAGGTACAAATCTTCACATCCATTTTCTGCCACTTCAGAGCAGGAAGCTGGATGCTGGGCACTCACGTGGTACCAGCTGGGACCTGTGTGTCACTTCTCTCTGAACAGAGTGCCTTGAACAGTCTGGAAGTGGAACCTAGATACAACCCCCTCCATGTGAAAAGCAACCTCTACAAATACCTGGTGAGCGGGTTCTCCAGACCCCAGTACCGGCAGCAGGCCCAGCCCAAGGAGCATCGCCCAGGAGAGCGGCATCACTCGAGACAGGTACAGATCTTGCCTGCTGGTTGGCTTGGAGAAACCCCACACTGCCTGAGCACTGACCAAGCAGCTGAGGTGCTGAAGGCACTGAGCAGGCATGATGTTGGGAGGGAGGTGGAAACAGGTGGAGGATGTGTCCTCATTGTGCACAGGCCCGCCTGCTGCTCTGGGGTGATACGCAGGACCTTCAGTCAGCTCTCACAGGTGCAGGAAGCACAAGCTCACAATAGCTTTTGACTAGGGGGTGCGGCAGCTCCCCCTAGGCCTCCGGGGACAGTACTCACTGTGTGTTCCTTCATTACAGCACCAGAGCAAAGCCAAGGCCATGGTAGCTCCCCTTCCTCTGGCTCCCCCGCCATCCAAAGCATTCAGATCATCTGCTGCAAGGAAGGACGCCTGTGAGCTCTCTCTCTTCTCCAATGAAGATGATGAATTCCTGGGGGGCATGTAATGACAAGGGCCTGTCTCTACTACAAGCCCAAGTGTTGAGACACCACACACACACACGCCGTCCTACCCTGGCGCACACGCCCAGCAGGCCCCACTCACACATTCATGTCACTATGCACTCACAGCTCAGCCTGTTGCTGGGCCCAGTGCTTGCCAAGCACCACGTGTGCCAGCACAGGACAAGGTCAGGCAAGCACTGGGCCTGCTTGGCCTTGCTGTGAAAGGCGCTTCCCACCATTCATTCTCTTGTTGTTCTACGGTTTTGTTAGTTGCTGAGACAGTCTCCAGGGAGCCTGCTCCGCAGGGGCCCCTCTCTGGCCATGCTACCCCATTGCTACCCCACACAGCGCCTCCCATTCATGTCAATGCAGCACACAACACCACATGGCCTCATAGGATAGGTTCTGAGAACAAACATGCACATGCTGGCATAAAATCCCGAAGCCCAAGGACCAGGATTTGCATTCTAATGCAGGGAGGAGATCTTGGGGAGAGCAATGACCACAGGGCTCCATGCAAAGGCCTGTGAGCATGCAGAGGAGCTACCTGGAGGCAGCTTGTGGGCTAGTCCCTGCACAAGCTGCAATACCAAGCAGCCGTAGCCCTGCCCAAGCAGGCTCCTTGAGCTCCCTGAATGAACAGTGGTGGTGAAACGCGTTACAAGTTTTCTATGAGGTCTCTTGAGTCCCAGGGCAGCCCCACACCTCCCCCCCGAGTGGCACACAGCCAATTGCAGGTTATCCAACACACCACCGTGATCAGAAGCACTGGCCCATGTCTTACACCACAGTCCCCATGAGTCAGCAGCAGAGACTGGTGGTATAACCCCTGCTCCCAGGCCACTCCAGCTGGGAAAGACCCCTCCCTCTGTGCCCCTCTGAATCCGCTAGGGCTGGGCTGCAAATGGACAATGACGGAACCACAGCCTACTGGTAGTCACCTCCCTGCACAGAATTCTGGCTCTGGGGCCAACGGGATGGTGTGGGATTTCCCTGAGACCTTCTCCCCAGTACACAGCTAGGGGCTAAGTCCACCAGAATTTCAGCTCAGATGCTAGTTAGCAGTCCCTGCCAGAGCAGATGCTGGGGAGAGAGTAGCTCCCTGTCCTAGCAGGGAGTTGGCCAGAGATTTGTGTTTATTGGACTTCATGGTGGTTTCCAATTGGGGCATTACTGGGGTCCCTTGCATGGCCGCCTGAGCACCCAGGAGCAATTAGAGCACTGTGTACAGTCCAGGGCGAGTCTGAGCCTCCACGCTTTTATGGTTCAACAATAAAATTATTTAGCATAGTGACACCTACATTGCCTGTTGTGGATAATTTGCATCTTATAGAGCTTTTCTACCCTCGTCCTTACTCCCTCGTCAGATGGCATCAAGTGAGGGCGACAGGGTCTGTGCAATGCCGTGCACAGTGGGCCTCAGGAAGCAGGGAGAGCTGATAACACTAGGGTGTGCTGCAGAGCCTTTATACTTCTGCAGCCAGGTGCCATGCCAGTAGTCAGTAGTGGACCTTGCCGGCCATCTGTCTCCCTCCCTGCACAAGCCAGGCTGGGGAAGAGCAGATGCTGCAAGGCCAGTGCCTCTGACACAAGCAGACTCTGATGGAATTGCCATTAGCCTGAGCTGTCCTATCACAGGAGCAGCCGGTCCAGCCCCTCAGCAAGCACCAAGCAGCCAATCCCACCCTGGCTCAGGCTCAGCTGGAAATGAGTGTGTTTCTGGGGCGAGGGTTTGGCCTTTTAAGAGCCTAAAGCTTAACACAGCAAAGGTCAGGCCTGGCACTCCTCTCAGTGCTGTATGGGACTGGCTGCAAGAGGCTGTGCCCCCCAACCAAAACCATGGCAAGGATCTCATTGTGTTGCTTCCTTCCGAATGCGAGGTAGGGCATGTCCTCCAACAGCTACTCCCCCGCATCCAAATCCTGTGTTGCTATGACCCTCCCCCTTCAGTTCACACCGCACTTTGTGGCAGGAACCAGCTCCCCTCTGGCTCTCTGCAGCTCTCGGCCCCTCTTGGGTGCTACAGCGCAGTAGCCCAGGCACCAGCTTGAGTGCTAAACTCTGCCTGCTCAGGGCAGACCATGTGACAGCACGTGTAGTGAGGGTAAGGGGTGTGAATATGCCAGCTCCACAGGGAGGCTGGAGGATGCAGCAGGAGCATGAAATTCAACAAAGATAAATGCAAGGTGCTACTCTTAGGAAAGAAAAAACAAATACACATACACAGAATGGGGGGAAACGAGCTTGACAGCAGCACTGCTGAGAAGGATCTGGGAGCTGTGGTGGATCACAACCTCGATGTGAATCAGCAATGCGATGTTGTTGCAAAAAAAAGAAAATGTAATTTTGGGTTCCATTAACAGAGGCATCGCATGCAAGTCACAGGAGAGGAAAGTGATCAGGAACAGTCAGAATGGATTCATAGAATCATAGAATATCAGGGTTGGAAGGGACCTCAGGAGTTGGGCAAGTCATGGCTGACTAATCTAATTGCCTTCTACAACGAGATAACTGGCTCTGTGGATGAGGGGAAAGCGGTGGACGTGTTGTTCCTTGACTTTAGCAAAGCTTTTGACACAGTTTCCCACAGTATTCTTGCCAGCAAGTTAAAGAAGTATGGGCTGGATGTATGGACAATAAGGTGGATAGACAACTAGCTAGATTGTCAGGCTCAACAGGTAGTGATCAATGGCTCCATGTCTAGTTGGCAGCCGGTATCAAGTGGCGTGCCCCAAGGCCGGTTATGTTCAATATCTTCATAAATGATCTGGAGGATGGTGTGGATTGCACCCTCAGGAAGTTTGCAGATGACACTAAACTGGGAGGAGAGGTAGATACACTGGAGGGTAGGGATAGGATACAGAGGGACCTAGACAAATTAGAGGATTGGGCCAAAAGAAATCTGATGAGGTTCAACAAGGACAAGTGCAGAGTCCTGCACTTAGGACGGAAGAATCCCATGCACCGCTACAGACTAGGGACCGAGTGGCTCGGCAGCAGTTCTGCAGAAAAGGACCTAGTGGTTACAGTGGATGAGAAGCTGGATATGAGTCAACAGTGTGCCCTTGTTGCCAAGAAGGCCAATGGTATTTTGGGATGTATAAGCAGGCGCACTGCCAGCAAATCGAGGGACGTGATCGTTCCCCTCTATTCTACACTGGTGAGGCCTCATCTGGAGTACTGTGTCCAGTTTTGGGCCCCACACTACAAGAAGGATATGGAAAAATTGGAAAGAGTCCAGCGGAGGGCAACAAAAATGATTAGGGGACAGGAACACATGACTTATGAGGAGAGGCTGAGGGAACTGGGATTGTTTAGTCTGCGGAAGAGAAGAATGAGGGGGGATTTGATAGCTGCTTTCAACTACCTAAAAGGGGGGTTCCAAAGAGGGTGGATCTAGACTGTTCTCAGTGGTAGCTGATGACAGAACAAGGAGTAATGGTCTCAAGTTGCAGTGGAGGAGGTTTAGGTTGGATATTAGGAAAAACTTTTTCACTAGGAGGGTGGTGAAACACTGGAATGCATTACCTAGGGAGGTGGTGGAATCTTCTTCCTTAGATATTTTTAAGGTCAGGCTTGACAAAGCCCTGGCTGGGATGATTTAGTTGGGGATTGGTCCTGCTTTGAGCAGGGGGTTGGACTAGATGACCTCCTGAGGTCCCTTCCAACCCTGATATTCTATGATAGGAGGTGATGGTATCACTCTACTTGGCGCTGATCAGGCCTCAGCTGGAGTACTGTGTCCAGTTTTGGTCACTAATGTATAGGAAGGATGAAGAGAAACTGGAAAGGCTCCAGAGGCAAGCGACAAAGATGATCAAAGGGATGGAATGCAAGCCATATGAACAAAGGCTGAAGGAATTGGGTATGTTCAGTTTGGAAAAGAGGAGCTTAAGGGAGGACACGATAGCAGTTTTCATAAACTTGAAAGGCTGCCATAAAAAAGATGGAGAAAAGTTCTCTTGCGCCATGGAGGGCATGATAAGAGGCAGTGGGTTCAAACTACAGCATAGCAGATTTAGATTAAATCTCAGGAAAAACTTCCTAATGGTAAGAAGAGTAGGACAATGGAACAGACGCCTAAGGAGGTTGTGGAAGTTTTCAAAAAGAGGCTGGAGAACCATCTGTCTTGGATGGTTTATATACAACAAATCCTGCATCTTGGCAGGGGGTTTGACTAGATGACCCCTGCGGTTCCTTCTGACCCTACAGTTCTATGATTCTAGGAGCTCAAGACACCCATTGGGGGCAAGGGGGGACATGCAACCAGCTGTCCAGTGGTCACTTCAGGCATGCTGCCGAACCCCCGGTAAAGGCATGCTGGGACAAAGCAGTTTTTCCTTGCAAAAGGGTTAGTAAGGAGCAGGCACCACCAAAGGCAGGGGCCCATTGCACGTTGTGTAGCCTCAGTGCTGCTCCCTCAAGCTGGGAGTTACAGTGATCTCTCCAATGACTGTCTTCCCCACCCTAATGCTGTTCGTCACACAGGGAGTAAGAAGGATTTAGGTTCTATGCTATCTAGGGTTGCCAGGTGTCCGTTTTTTGTTTTTTGTTTTGTTTTTAATCAGAACACCAGCACTGACCAGGCCGTTAAAATTCTGGTCGGTGGCGCAGCAAGACAAGGCTGGCTCCCTGCCTGCTGTGGCTCCGTGTAGCTCCCAGAAGCAGCTGCATGTCCCCCTTCCGGCTCTGATGCATAGGGGCAGCCAGGGGGCTCCACATGCTACCCCTGCTCCAAGCACCGTCTCCACAGCTCCCAATGGCCAGGAACCGCAGCCAATGGGAGCTGCTGGGGCGGCACCTGCAGAAAGGACAGCATGCCAAGCCACCTGGCCGCGCCTCCTTGTACGAGCTGGAGAGGGGACATGCCACTGCTTCCGGGAGCTGCTTGAGGTAAGTGCTGCCCGGAGCCTGCACCCCGACCCCCTCCTGCGCCCCAACCTCCTGCCCTGATCCTCCTCCCGCCCTCTGAAACCCTCGGTACCAACCTGGAGCACACTCCTTCACCCCAAGCCCCTCAGCCCCACACCAGAGCTCACACCCAGCCAGAGCTCTTACCCCCCTCCCCCCGGACCCCAACCCCCTTCCCTGCCCCGAGTCCCCTCCCATAGTCTAAACCCCTTGGCTCCACCCCTAGCCCAGAGCCCTCATCCCTGGCCTCACCCCAGAGCCCACACTCCCCGCCAGAGCCCTCAGCCCCTCCCACACCCCAACCCCCTGAGCCAGCCCGGTGAAAATGAGCAAGTGAGCGAGGTTGGGGAGAGCGAGTGACAGAAGGAGGGGGGACGGAGTGAGCAAGTGTGGGGCCTCAGAGGAAGGGCGGGTCAAGGGTGTTCACTTTTGTGCAAGTAGAAAGTTAGCAACCCCAGTGCTATCAACAGCAGCTCAGTCGAGCTCTGACTCGCTTCACTAGACCCAGCTATAGCCCTAAACACAAGGGGAAGCAGGTGCAGTGCTACTGCAAAGGTCATGGGCCCCTGGGAGACAACTGCAGTCAGTTGTGGAGGCTGGGTGCTACCCTAACTCAGATAAGGAAGCATTAGAAAGCCTTGATGTGCTAGGACAAAGTCTGAGTGCATCCAGGCTGCCCACAGTTGAGGCTTCTGAGAAAGCATCCGGCTCCTGGCTACTCATATGGTGCTGTGACACGAGGAAAGTGGGTGGAGGAGCTGCCAGCTCCGGATCATTTCTGCTGCAGAAATAAAAACATAAATCTCACTCTGTAAAACCTGGTGTTAGCCCTTCTTCCCCCTTACACTCCAAGACATGTTCCTCAAGTAAAGCAGCTGGCTACCTTCAGCATGACCCTAAGTTCCTTGGTGCAGGGTCAGCGTCTCCTTTCTCTCTGCAAAGCACCCAGACCACATGTTCAGAGAGAATCATGGCTGCTGGCCCCATGAACAACTCCACCAGTGGGCTGCAAACTTCAAACAGGCTGCTAACTTTTTTGGCATCTTTGGAACAGGTTATTTCTCCCACAGACTGAGCAGAAATTAGTTGAAGTGGGAGGAGGCAGAAGCCACTTCCTACCATATTTTAATTTTAACTAGGGCTGAAGTAGCTTTAAATAGAAGACAGGAAACCAGACTACGTATATGCAACTCAGGACCGTGCTCCCAGGCTCAGAGTTTAGCAGAGTTCTCCTGCGTACAAAGACAGAAACAGCTCTTACAACCATACAAAGGGAAACCAATGCCTCCTCTAAATGAGACCTGATGGAAAAATCTGCAGAGCAACACTCCTGCCACTGATATAGAGTCATAGACTCCAAGGTCAGAAGGGACCATTACTATCATCTTCTGACCTCCTGTATAACCGGTCAGAGACCTGACCCAAAATAATGCCTAGAGCAGATCTTTAAGAAAAACAGCCAGTCTCAATGTAAAAATTGTTAAGTGATGGAGAATCCACCTCCACCCTTGGTAAATTGTTTCCATGGTTAAATACCCTCACTGTAAAATTACACCTCATTGCCAGGCTGAATTTGTCTAACTTCAACTTCCAGCCATTGGATTGCATTATACATTTCTCTGCTAGATAGAAGAGTCCATTACTAAATATTTGTTCCCCATGTAGATACTTCTAGACTGGGATCAAGTCATCTCTTAACTTTCTCTCTGTTAAGCTAAATAGATTGAGCTCCTTGAGTTTTTCACTATAAGACAGGTGTTCTAATCCTTTAATCATTCTCATTGCTCTTCTCTGAACCCTCTCCAATTTATCAACAGCTTTCTTGAAATGTGGACAGCAGAACTGGATGCAATATTGCAGCAGTGGTCCCATCAGTGCTAAATACAGAGGTAAAATAACCTCTCTGTTCCTACTCTCTACTCCCATCTATGCATTCCAGGCTCACATTAGCTCTTTTGGCTACAGTGCCGCACTGGGAGGTTATGGTCAGCTGATTATCCACCATGACCCCAAATCTTTTTCAGAGTCACTGGTTCCCAGGATAGAATCCCCCATCCTGTATGTATGGCCTGCATTCTTTGTTTCTAGATGTACACATTTATATTTAGCCATATTAAAATACAGTGTTTGCTTGTGCCCAGCTTACCAAGTGAGCCAGCTTGCTCTGTCCAGTGACCCATCCACTCCATTATTTACCACTCCCCCAAGCTTTGCATCATTCTCTCATAACAAAGATGGGACTTGGCGAAGGTACCGCAGGTCCCTGCTGTAACAAAGAGTACAGGGAAAAGGGCCAGCCGTCCCTCCACTCAGCAGAGTCCAGTGTCTTCCCCCACTCCTTTCTCACCAGCCCACACCGTGCCCAGCTGCTGCACAGCTCCACCAAAGCACATGCTCCACAGAGCAGGACCCAACTCATACTATTCTCCACCCCATCCCTTATGCAGCGAATCAGCTTTCTTGGCATCAGCTGCCCATTGTGTCGAGGTCACACTGAGCTGCCCAGCGACGCTGGGTCCATTTGCTGAGTGGATACTGTTAAATTGGGCCCTGAGAAGGCACATGCCGAGTTCAGATTAAACCCTCCACTGTGTGTTACTTCGTATCAGTCAACCCTGAATCCCAGCAGTGCCTGCCAGTGTGCTGCCTTTTCCCCTCCCGGGGTCAGTCCCTCAAATTCCTCACGGGCTCCTCTGGGCTCAGCTCCTCTCAATACCTTTGTGCCATCTGCAGATTCACACGTCCCTTTTCCAGCTTGTTAATAAATATCTGAAACCCCAGTCTGCCCCCTGGGGCCCTGCTGTGACCCTTCGGCTCTGATGGAAACGGACCATCAATCCCTGCTCTGTTCTGAGCCTTCTGCTCCAGGGCAGAGCTTTGCCCTCACCCCACAGCGACTGGTCCCTCACCAGCCTCCTGTGAGAGGCTTTGCCAAGGGCCTTTTGAAAGTCTAACTTACAATTTTATAATGCTATTTCATTATCATTTCAACTGCCTTCCCCTGCTGGAAGTCCAACAGCTCTAACTCCCAGGATCCTCCAGTACCTTTTGTGAAGATGGAGCCAATATTTTCTCCTCTCCAGTGCAGCTGTTGCTTTAATAAGACTGCATGGACTTGCACGTGCAAATGAGCGTGTATGTGCCACTCACAATGTCCCAGCACAAACCTGGCCTCTTTCCTTCGCCCAGAGGTACAGCGCCCCTGGGAGCCTGACACAGCATCTCTCCCCCCTCTAAGAACAGGCGTATGACACACACCCCGCCTCAAACATGCCACACGTACAGATTCTTCCATTTTAAAATTTAAGATTTTAATATCAAAATAAAATTTTTAGAAAAATATTTTTGGGATAGGGTGCCGGGGTGCACAGCCTGCTACCGCTGTGGGCCACAGAGACAGTCTGAAGGGAGCTGAGGAGCATTTCAGCAGCAAAAGGCCCCAGTGGAGAGCCACATGCCCAGGAATCGCATGATCCCAGAGTCATCATGTCCAGATACCATGGTGATGGGTGCACTAGAGATGACAGCTCTGTCCTCCCCTGCCAAAATGTGACGTGGTAAAGGAGCCAATCCCAGCACATAGGTACCAGTCAAATGTTTCTCCCCATCACCGACCATAGCGTCCTCCAGGGAAAGTCTCCTGGGAATCTCCCAACCTCCTGCTTGGCACAGGAGGATGAGCGGCCACCAGCTAGCTCACAAGGCAGAGGGTAACAGGCCCCGGGCCCATCCTGCAGAGACCCAGAGAAGACAGCACCCTGCATGACTCCTGCCGGAGTCTGGGCCTCAGGGGCCCTCAGAGGAAGGTGCACAGGAGGCTAGATCTCTCCCAGGTCTTCGTAGATGGGCATTAGAGCTTTCTCATCCACAGACAGCTCCTGCCCTGGCACCCGCAGGGGCTTCAGCACCTGGCTGTACAGCACCTCGTTGTTGTTGTTGTTGTTGTTCAAGCCAGATCTGACACCTGCTTTGTCGGGAGCCAGGTTCACGCGCCATTTGCTGGGCTCTGGGCTCCTCTCAGCGCCTTTGGGAATGAACACGGCTTGGGGCTTGGGGGCAGGGATGGGCTTGGGGCCCTTGGACCCGGCTTTGTGCTGGAAGGCAGGTACTGAGTAGTCGTCAGTTCTGGGATTGTAGGGATACTCATACCCACCCTTGTCTTCAATGCCCTGCGTGCGCCAGGCCTCACCTGTGGGCCGCGCCTCATCGTAGATGGAGGCGTTGGCAGGCACTGGGTGTGGGGCCCGCCCCTCGGGCTCATCATAGATGTGCTCCCTGCATCTCAGCAGCCTCTCAGCTTGGCTGTTCCCCGCTGGCTGCACCTGGTCATACAGGCCTGAGTACAGAGAGCCAGGTTTCCTGAGCTTTGCCTCCTCCTGGGCAGGGCCATGACCCATGGCCCCACCTCCAGGCTTGCTGTCGATGGGGTCTGAGTACAGCGGGTCCACCCTGGCCCGGATGCCCTTCACTGCATCCATGGGCTCTGAATACAAGCTGGCTGGGTCCTCAGAAGGGGGCACAGCCCTGGGTACCTTGGGCAGTGGGGAGCGTGGGGGCGTGCTGGGGTGAGCTGGCTTGGGTGGCACCGGGGGCTCTGGGAGAGTGCGAGCCTTCAGCAGGGCTATGGTGTCCCTCTCCTCCGGAGCAGAACTGAGCTTCGCTGCCAGCCCAGCTTTGGGCACCGTTGGGCCATCCCCCTCGGCAGGCAGCTCAAGGCACAGCGAGTCAGCCAGGGCGTTGCGGATCAGCACCACACTGGGGCAGTCCAAATCCAGGGAGTCGCAGCTCTGCCTGTTCTCCTCTACCTGGGCTTTCTGCTCCCGAATGGAGGCCTCCACTAGCCGGAAGATCTCGTTCCCCTGCTTGGTCTCAAATGTGAAGTTCCCAGGGCCAGACTCGCAGCGCCTGCCAGCTTCGAAGGAGAACATCACCTGCCGGGGAGAGGTAGAGGGTCAGTGTCCCACCCAGCCCCCAAGAGCCTCCCAGCAGCCCTAAGCCCATGCATGCTGCAGCCCAGGCTGCAGGCACTTGGGCGAAGGGACAGAGCAGGGCAGATCTCTGGCGTACACAAGAACAGCTCTGGCATCCTCCCCCTGGACTCACATCCTATTCCTGAACCTCAGCCGAGGCTCTAGAGGCAGGTGAACTGGCGTTTGCCCTTCCTGGGGCTCAGTCATCATTCAGAGGAGAGAGCAAGGCACCAGTTCTACTCTCTACCCCCAGCTGCCAAGCCACCCCCGCCTCAAACCCATCTGCCAACTCACCCCTTCCCTGGTGCCCCTAAGAGAGACACCACAGCATGCAGGCACCATCAATCAGGCCCTGTGTAAATCACTTTCTCTCTTCCCCCTCCCCCTCTAAATTCATGGTAGCATCCCAGGGGTTTGACCTTCATGGGAGGTGCATGGCCACCCACTACCCCTAACTGCTGCAATTTTTCCAGCAGCAAGGAGGCAGAAGCAGGTATCCCAGCTTCCATCTCCCTGCTGAGGCCATGGCTGCTTGTGGGGGGGTTAATGAGCTGGTCCCATCCCAGAAAGGAGTGAGATGGCAGGCTGGTCCTACCCTGCGGAGTAAAGGAGGGCAGAAGGGTGGGTGTGGGTTATATACAAATGCACAAAGCCTTGGAAACAAGCAGGGAGAACTGGAGGTCCTGGTGATGTCAAGGAACTATGACGTGATTGGAATAACAGAGACTTGGTGGGATAACTCACATGACTGGAGTACAGTCATGGATGGTTATAAACTGTTCAGGAAGGACAGGCAGGGCAGAAAAGGTGGGGGAGTAGCACTGTATGTAAGGGAGCAGTATGACTGCTCAGAGCTCCGGTACGAAACTGTGGAAAAACCTGAGTGTCTCTGGATTAAGTTTAGAAGTGTGTGCAACAAGGGTGATGGCATGGTGGGAGTCTGCTATAGACCACCGGACCAGGGGGATGAGGTGGATGAGGCTTTCTTCCGGCAACTCACGGAAGCTACTAGATCGCATGCCCTGATTCTCATGGGTGACTTTAATTTTCCTGATATCTGCTGGGAGAGCAATACAGCGGTGCATAGACAATCCAGGAAGTTTTTGGAAAGCGTAGGGGACAATTTCCTGGTGCAAGTGCTAGGGGAGCCAACTAGGGGGGGCGCTTTTCTTGACCTGCTGCTCACAAACCGGGTAGAATTAGTGGGGGAAGCAAAAGTGGACGGGAATCTGGGAGGCAGTGACCATGAGTTGGTTGAGTTCAGGATCCTGACGCAGGGAAGAAAGGTAAGCAGCAAGATACGGACCCTGGACTTCAGGAAAGCAGACTTCGACTCCCTCAGGGAACAGATGGCCAGGATCCCCTGGGGGACTAACATGAAGGGGAAGGGAGTCCAGGAGAGCTGGCTGTATTTCAAGGAATCCCTGTTGAGGTTACAGGGACAAACCATCCCGATGAGTCGAAAGAATAGTAAATATGGCAGGCGACCAGCTTGGCTTAATGGTGAAATCCTAGCGGATCTTAAACATAAAAAAGAAGCTTACAAGAAGTGGAAGGTTGGACATATGACCAGGGAAGAGTATAAAAATATTGCTCGGGCATGTAGGAAAGATATCAGGAGGGCCAAATCGCACCTGGAGCTGCAGCTAGCAAGAGATGTCAAGAGTAACAAGAAGGGTTTCTTCAGGTATGTTGGCAACAAGAAGAAAGCCAAGGAAAGTGTGGGCCCCTTACTGAATGAGGGAGGCAACCTAGTGACAGAGGATGTGGAAAAAGCTAATGTACTCAATGCTTTTTTTGCCTCTGTTTTCACTAACAAGGTCAGCTCCCAGACTGCTGCGCTGGGCATCACAGAATGGGAAAGAGATGGCCAGCCCTCTGTGGAGATAGAGGTGGTTAGGGACTATTTAGAAAAGCTGGACGTGCACGGTCCATGGGGCCGGACGAGTTGCATCCGAGAGTGCTGAAGGAATTGGCGGCTGTGATTGCAGAGCCCTTGGCCATTATCTTTGAAAACTCGTGGCGAACGGGGGAAGTCCCGGATGACTGGAAAAAGGCTAATGTAGTGCCAATCTTTAAAAAAGGGAAGAAGGAGGATCCTGGGAACTACAGGCCAGTCAGCCTCACCTCAGTCCCTGGAAAAATCATGGAGCAGGTCCTCAAAGAATCAATCCTGAAGCACTTACATGAGAGGAAAGTGATCAGGAACAGTCAGCATGGATTCACCAAGGGAAGGTCATGCCTGACTAATCTAATCGCCTTTTATGATGAGACTACTGGTTCTGTGGATGAAGGGAAAGCAGTGGATGTATTGTTTCTTGACTTTAGCAAAGCTTTTGACACGGTCTCCCACAGTATTCTTGTCAGCAAGTTAAGGAAGTATGGGCTGGATGAATGCACTATAAGGTGGGTAGAAAGCTGGCTAGATTGTCGGGCTCAACGGGTAGTGATCAATGGCTCCATGTCTAGTTGGCAGCCGGTGTCAAGTGGAGTGCCCCAGGGGTCGGTCCTGGGGCCGGTTTTGTTCAATATCTTCATAAATGATCTGGAGGATGGTGTGGATTGCACTCTCAGCAAATTTGCGAATGATACTAAACTGGGAGGAGTGGTAGATACGCTGGAGGGGAGGGATAGGACACAGAAGGACCTAGACAAATTGGAGGACTGGGCCAAAAGAAATCTGATGAGGTTCAATAAGGATAAGTGCAGGGTCCTGCACTTAGGATGGAAGAATCCAATGCACCGCTACAGACTAGGGACCGAATGGCTAGGCAACAGTTCTGCGGAAAAGGACCTAGGGGTGACAGTGGACGAGAACCTGGATATGAGTCAGCAGTGTGCCCTTGTTGCCAAGAAGGCCAATGGCATTTTGGGATGTATAAGTAGGGGCATAGCCAGCAGATCGAGGGACGTGATCGTTCCCCTCTATTCGACACTGGTGAGGCCTCATCTGGAGTACTGTGTCCAGTTTTGGGCCCCACACTACAAGAAGGATGTGGATAAATTGGAGAGAGTCCAGCGAAGGGCAACAAAAATGATTAGGGGTCTAGAGCACATGACTTATGAGGAGAGGCTGAGGGAGCTGGGATTGTTTAGTCTGCAGAAGAGAAGAATGAGGGGGGATTTGATAGCTGCTTTCAACTACCTGAAAGGGGGTTCCAAAGAGGATGGCTCTAGACTGTTCTCAATGGTAGCAGATGACAGAACGAGGAGTAATGGTCTCAAGTTGCAATGGGGGAGGTTTAGATTGGATATTAGGAAAAACTTTTTCACTAAGAGGGTGGTGAAACACTGGAATGCGTTACCTAGGGAGGTGGTAGAATCTCCTTCCTTAGAGGTTTTTAAGGTCAGGCTTGACAAAGCCCTGGCTGGGATGATTTAACTGGGAATTGGTCCTGCTTCGAGCAGGGGGTTGGACTAGATGACCTTCTGGGGTCCCTTCCAACCCTGATATTCTATGATTCTATGATCCCTGCTCCGTCTCCCTGCTGTTGGCAAAATTCCCGAACTGGCTAATCTCACAACTTTCCTGCAGTCTGTGAAATCGTGGTTCACACAGGGCCTTAGCCATGGGGTCTCCTGAGTGGACCCTGTGACACTGCACTCCATATATTCTTCATAGCGATATTATGATATGATTATGGCATAATTCTGATGTATTTTATGCAAGATAGGTCATGTGAAATATTGAAAAGGTTATGATTTACTGAATATGATTATTCTATTTGTATGGATGTATCATTTTTGTATCTGAAGTTAGGAATATTGTCTATGTATCTATTACAAATGTGTTTACACATGGGGAACACCCACTAGGCAAGACTGTCAATCTAGATGGCTGGCTGGGAAGGGCCCATTCAAGTTAATGAACAATTTGGGAGAACAATAGGCCTTAGACGGACTTTATTTTGGGGGGGGGGGGGGGGGGGGGGGGGGGAACGACTCCATCTTGGAATACCAGTGTTTTTCCACTGACCAGGTATGTGAACCAAGCTTTGAGACAAAGGGCTCCCGCCATATGCAAAAGCTACTTAAGGCAGGGGAGTGACATCATCAGGGTTTTTCACTGACTCTCTGCCCAAAGAGACTCTTGGGAACACTGAGGAACAAAGACTTAACTGGGGGGAGAAGTGCTGGACCCAGACTAAAGGAATTTTTAGCCTGTGAAAGGAACACTTGGAGTTTTTAATCTGTAAGCAAGTGCAACTGGCCCCTTAAGAATCTCTGTAGCCTGTCTGAATCATTACTGAGGGTCAGAATTTGTTACTCATATGCAATCTCTTTAGTATATTAAGCTTAGTTTGTGTGTTTTGTTTGTTTGCTAGGTAATCTGCTTTGATCTGTTTGCTATCCCTTATAATCACTTAAAATCTATCTTTTGTAGTTGTTAAACTTATTTTTGCTCTGTCTTCTAAAACCAGTGTCCGAGAGTCATAACCTGGGGCAGAAGCCTGTTCCATATCCTTCTCCACACTGAGGAAGGGGGTGGATTTCATGAGCTTACGCTGAACAGATCTCTGTGCAGCGCAAGACGGTATAATTTTGGGTTTACACTCTAGAGGGGGGGAGTGCACTTGAGCAGCTGGGCAGTTCCTTGACTGAAGCCTCCCAGGCAGAGCTGATTACAGCGTCTGTATGTACTGCAGCTGGGTGTACCCCTATCTCTATGTGTGCTGAAACCTGGGAGAAGGCTTAGCAGGCTGATCACAGTGGTACTGTGTAAGGGGAGCCCAGGCTGGTGGGCTCAGTGGTACCCCAGTTCCAGATGGCACCCCATGGGGAACCCAGCACAGACCCCCACCCCCTCTCTGCGGCACCACTATGGTCTGGGCCAGCTCGGTGCATCCCGGAGCAAGCCAGCATGCCATGGGAGTGGCACCACTTCAATACCACACCAAGAGCTGATCGCCTGCAGGACGGGAGGCATCTGCTGAATGAGGTTTTGCAGCTTGGAATCAGCCCGTTTCCCCCTGAGCACACTCATGTTATGCCGGTTCTGTCCCCCAGCCTTGCCCTCTGGCTCATGCCCAGCGTCTCCCAGGCCTGGAGGAGAAGCTGCTCAGATGCTTCCACACAGAGGCTCCACTCAGCAGAGAGACAGTCTCCAGTTCGCTCTGGTTGTTGCAGTGGAAACAGCAGCAGCTCACATCAGCTACAGGCTGCAGCACAAGTTCTATCAGCAGCTTCTCTCAGGCAACCACTTCCTCCCCCCCCGAGGACGCAGAGCCAGGAGCTGCGTGAAGCGTGGGGACAGCCGCACGATGGACCCAGACACACCACAGTCACCTGGGCCGGGGGGGGCAGTGACCGTCACAGCACGGGCCCCAAGAGGCAGGAACACCCCCACTGCGGCCAACCCTCAGCAAATGTTAACCAGGCCCCCTGGCCACTGCTGGCCCTGCGCCTTCCTGCCAGGCTGCACATAGGGAGCCGCACCAGGTCAGGCCTTGGCACTGCAGCACGCCAGCCCTTTAGTGCCAGACGGCTTGTGGGCTGGGGAGCAGAACACCCTTTCGCTAAGGGAATGGTATTAAGCCAGACAGAGCCCAGGCACTCACCCGGGGTCCTGCCCACCCACCTTGTCTCGGCCATATCTCCTGAGCAGCCTGTAAGGCCAGGTGTAGAGAGTTTCTTGCGTCCGGGGCTCCTTGAGGATCAAGCTGTCCTGCTCAGCTTTGAGCAGATAGGCCCCTTGCAGCGCACACCTTTCCGCCGCCTCCGTCCTCTGCACCGTCACCCAGAAATCGTTCACTGCCGAGAAAGCCAGTCACTCACAGGGACAGGGCAGGAGAGCCAGCACTCCTGACTCCCAAGGACAGGACAGGGAAACCATGGACACCCCCAGGACCACAGACAGCACGGGGTGAAGACAGGAAATCCAAGGCCGGCCCCACTTTCCCCTGCACCAAGGGGAGAGTGGGAAAACCAAAATATGCACTGCCCCCAAGGGAGGAGGCGGGCAACACCTGGCCCCTGGGACGGGGGCAGGGAGGGAGGGGGGGAAGGGCGAGGCCAGCTAGGACAGAGCGGGGGGGGAGGGGGCGGCGACACCCAGCCCCCGGGACAGAGATGGGAGCAGGCCAGCAACACACACGGGTCCCCCTGTGAGGAGTGCAGCTCAGGGTGAAGCACTGCGGGGAGGAGGGAAGCATCCCAGCTCCAGACGCAGCCCAGTGGGACAGGTCCCGACACCTGCCTGAAGGATGAGACTATCCCAGAGTCCAGGGCAGCTTCATGCCAGGCAGGGAGGGCTGCAAGCTCCCCCAGCAGGACCATGCTGGAAACAAACCCAGGATGACCCAGGAGGCAGCCAGCGCCACCAGAGAGGAGCCAAGTGCAGGGCAGGCCCTACCGTCCTCCCGCGAGTAGTAAATCGAGTTCACCGCCATCTCCAGGGCCGGCGCCCCCCCATCACACTCCTTGCTGCCCCCAGTCCGGGCTCCATTTGTAGAGTTCCCCTGCAACACAAAAGAGGCATCAGCACCCAGAACCATACTCCCAGCCGGCCCCCCTGCCCCCTACGGGCCGCCTCGCGGCCACCCCACCCCCGCTTCCCCCCAAGAGCCACTGTGCGGCCTCCCCACAGTCCGCCTCACAGCCAGCCCCCCCACGTCACAGCCAGCCGACTCCCTACCCCATAGCCGGCTTCACCAGCCCTCCCTCCCCCACAAAGGGCTGCTTCGCAGCCAGCCCCCCATCCCTACCCCATACAGGCCACCTCGCAGCCATCGTCCCTCTGCCCCCTTGGGCCGCCTCACAGCCAGCCCGCATCCGTACCCCACAGGCCGCCTTGCAGCCAGTCCCCTCTTCCTCCCCACGGGCCGCCTCACAGCCGGTCCCCCCTCATGGGCTGCCTCACTGCCAGCTTCCGCTCCCCACGGGTCGCCTCACAACCAGTCCCCCCTCCCCACCCCACGGATCACCTCACAGACCCCCACCTTCCCCCACATGGGCCACCTCACAGCCGGCACCCCTGCCCCACATGGGCTGCCTCACAGCCGGCCCCCAACCCCCCCAGACTGCCTCACAGCCAGCCCACTCTGCCCCCCATCAGCTGCCTCACAGCCAGCCCCCCTCCCACCCATGGTTCACCTCACAGCCAGCCTCACTACTCCAGTCCCACCACATACTCAGCAACCCTGGTTCACCTCAAAGCTCCCCAGCCCGGCCCTGAGGAGGGGGTCAGGTCCCAACCCCAGCACAGGGGCTAGAGCTTTTCCATACACGCAGCCTCCCATCCCACGCAAGTCAGCAGCAAAGAGGAGGAATCTGGGCCAAGGCTAATTGGAAGCAGAGTGGGATGGAAGAGGCTGCTCCCCGCAGGGCTCTCGCAGAGACCCAGCCATGCAGCAGGACGTGGGGGAGGTTTGGGTATCATGTGTCACCCGGATCACGAGCCGAACATTAACAAAGACTCTTCCCCCGGCCACGTCCCAGCGCATCCCACAGTGCTGACAGCACCGACCGGGCCTCCATCGGGCTCAGGGGAGGGCACAGCAGCAACACTGCCCTGGTGGCACTAAAATGTGACCTCCTGGCTTTGGATACAGGCAAGATCCAACATGACTGCACCTCTCTTCGGCTTCCGACACAGCCGTCCCGAGGGGCTTCCGAGCAGCCTGAGTGAACCAGCTGGTGGAGACGGTGTCCACTGTACTCGTGCCTGTCACCACTCTCCAGCAGAGCTCAGCACAACCATAGGCAACGGCTTCTCTTCCCCAAGGCCAAATGCAAGTGCAGGCTCGGGAGCAACATGTTCAGGTGGTTTCCTGAGGGACCATATTCAGGGCAAGCTGAGCTCGCTCCCCGTGGCTCAGCACGAGGGACCCCATCACAAGTGTGAAATGGAAACTCAAGCGGGCTCACAAACCACCCTGACGTTGCCCGGTTCCTGCCCACGCAGAGAGACATTCCCAGCACCACTGCAGACAGTCCCTGCCACTCACAGAGGGGAAGCAGCATTTCCAGATTGAACAGATGGAGAACTGAAAGTGCAGGTCACATGCTACTGGCAGTGGCAGAGCCCCACTCTGCAGGAGGGGCTCTTGTCAGGGGTCTGCACAGGGGCACGGCTGTGGGTGTCACCACACAAGCACCGAGAAACCCTGCGCACCATGGTGACCGGCACAGGGACTGCACTAAGGGGGATGGTTCGTTCCAGTGTTAACACCAACGCACGGTGACCAACTGTACGAGCCAGGCGTCGGACCTGTGCTGAACACTGCTGCTCTAGGTTGTGGCACACGGGATTAGACCGCCGAGTGTATGATATTCCTGGGGGCCAGGCTGCTGTAGTGTCTGCGGATCAATATCACTCCTAGGGCTTGATTCACAGGGATAAAGGCTAGACGGGCCCATTAGATCATCTCGTCTGACCTCCTGTGTATCACTGGCCACTACATGTCACCCAGTTACCCAGCCTTCTGCTGAGCCCAGTCACCTGTGCTTGGCTAATTCATCTTCCAGAAAGGCCTCCAGTCTGGATTTCAAAACATGCCTTGCAGACTTAAGGAGCTCAACCTGTTTAGCTTAAATCTCTCATGGTGAGGCATTTTCTCAAGCTCTCAAATAGTTTTTGTGGCTCTTCTCTGTAACCTCTCCAATTTTTCAACCTTCTTTTTAATACTGGTTTCAGAGTGGCAGCCGTGTTAGTCTGTATTCGCAAAAAGAAAAGGAGTACGAAAGCTTATGCTCAAATAAATTTGTTAGTCTCTAAGGTGCCACAAGTCCTCCTTTCCTGTTTTTTTTGTTTTTGTTTTTTAATACTGGACGCTGTGTTCCCACACTGGCCTCTCCAGTGCTGTCTCCCTGCTCCCCTCCTTCACATCCACAGATCCCATCAGCCGGTTGGCCACAGCAGTGCACTGGGAGCTCATGTTCTGTGCTTGTTCACTCTGACCCCTAAACCCTTTTCAGAGAGGCTGCTTCCCAGGATGCAGTCCCCCAACCCAGAAGTGACTGTAAATCCCTGTGTGAGCAGAGTGAGGAGGTGAAGTAGCGCTGCTCTGTGATAATAAACACACACAATGTGATAAGCAGGCTACTGGAAGAGGACTGTGTTTAGTTACATGGGGCACTGTAAGCACAATTGGCAGTGAGGAAGAAGAATGGCGGCTCAGGATAACAGCCCTCACGTGAGAGAGAGTTTAAAGTACAATACCCGACGCATTAACTTCTAAGGTTTTTCCTCCGCCCTGCCCAACCTCAAAGCTGGTTTTGTCCAGAAGGGCCAAAGCTGGGAACCCAGACAAGCACAACAGGGCTGCAGCAGGGTTTAAAAAGGGGGGCAAGAAGGGAAGGATGCTGGGGGGAACGAGAGGGAGATGGGGACCCCATGGGCTGTCTGGAGACCATAGGCCTGTCCAGCTCACCATTGCAAGATGGCCAGGATTTAGATAAGGTACACACATGCAGATTGTTGTTTTAAAACCCCCTTTTTCTCTAATGTTATGTTCCTAAGCAGGCTATCTGGTCTCGGTATTCACCACTGGTCACAGATCCCCGAAGGGAGAGCCGCAGGTGCTGCACCCAGCTAGACCTACTGGGTAAGCAGAATTAATAGACCAGGCCTTGGGCTGCAGTAGCATGCGTAGGAGTGGGAGACCTGCTGAATTTCACTCCAGGAGCAGTGACGGCACAAGGCCTGACATCTGAGGGCACGCCCTGAGGAGCAGCTGCCAGCGTTCAGGGCACAGTTATGGCTGTCCAGGCAGGCAGTGGAGAGGTTTGTTTTGCTAGCCTACAGGGAGGGGTCAGGACTACAGGAGTCACTTCAGCCTGGGGCCTCGGCTTCCATTTTTTCCAAGGGCAAGGCAGGGTGCCGTGGGGAGGCTGCTGTAAATGCCACGCTGCAGCCTTAGCTTGGCACTAGAGACTAATTCTGGCTGCACCTTTGGGTTGCAAAGAGACTGAAGGGGGAGCAGAAAACGGAGCCTGCGGGAGCTCCAGGCACTGGGGGGCTGCACGGCAGAGCGTACAGAGGGGCATCCAGGTGGGCAGCTTGGCCCAAACCTCCATGGAACGGGCATCTCGCTGGCACTTCCCCACCACGCAGGCAGGATAGTCTATCCCAGCATGATGTTCCCTGGGACGTGGGGCTCCCCAGTGACCCACATCCCAAAACACTGCTGGCTCCCTCCCCAGCACAGCAAGGTCTCTGCCACTACCAGCCACTGAGGGTGGGGAGATCAGAGAGGAAACCCCCAGAGGTGCCTGAGTCTCCCCCAGCAGGCGCTCGCCGGACACCACCCACAACAGGATGCCATCCAGCACCCGTGCCACCAGGCTCACATGGCTGTGGCCAGAGGCAGCACAGACCTGGTCCCCACGGACGTGGGACAGAACATGTTGAGGGTCCCCTCTCCATGGGCTGGGGGTGTTCCCATCATGGCATACAGTCCTGATGGGTGGACAATGGGCGTGCTCCCGGAAAAGAGAGGTTTGAGCAGCAGGACCCCCAAAACACACAGATGGGAGCAGAGGGGAACAGCCCAGCCCCCCTCATCCGGCGGCACTCACCGAAAAGGCGATCTCACACAGCTTCTCCACCCACTCAGCGCTCTGCTCCTTCTCCGCAGCGAACAGGTAGCTTCTGTCGCTGGTCTCCAAGCGGAAAACAGCCGTGCTGTCCTTGGGGCCGCTCTCTGGTACAGGCGCCACACTAACACAGTCTGCCAGGCGGATGATCTTCTTGTCCAGCCGCTTGGTGCTGAGTTTCTCGGCTGGAGCTCCTGGGTCCTTGCAGTCAAAAAACTCCAGGCGGGCGACCCCGTGTTGGCTGGCTGGGTACAGCACAAACCAGTTCTTCTTCCATCTCTGCAAAGGCAGCACAGCAGGGTCAGTACAATGGCCTCTGCCCCCCACACCCAGCCCCAAAAGTCTGTGACCTGCCTGTACAGGGTAAGGACTCCCCCACTCTTGGTGTAGCTCTGACTGGGAGAGCAGCTCGCACTCGAGCCATGGGGAGATTCCAGCCTGACGCAGAACCTGAGGTCCGCGTGGAGCACAGCAGGATTCGATCCCAAGACCCTCTGGGCTGCCAGGGACAGGGAGCCAGGGGCTGACCCACACTCCTCCCGGCTGCCAGGAGCTGCAGGCACCAGCATTTCCCCAGTTCCACCAGCTGGTCCCCAAAGTGACCAGCCACAGACCTGCATGGGGCGGGTGCCGGAGGCCTCAACTCTGTGGTGGCTTCTTCAGAGAGACCAGATAAAGGCCCAAGAGCCGGACTGGGGCAGTGGGGGAGGGGCAGGCGGGGCGCTGGACTGGGGCAGTGGGGGAGGAGCAGGCGGGGCGCTGGACTGGGGCAGTGGGGGAGGAGCAGGCGGGGCGCTGGACTGGGGCGACCGGGGGGGGGACTGTCCGAGCAGAGTTGAGTGAAGGGGGAATCTCTCTCCGCACATGGCAAGTGGCAGTGCTGAGGCCCGGGCCTGGACTGCGTGCGCTGGGTCAGCCAGGCCCAAGCCACAGGAACTACGGTTGGCACACGCAGCAGCTGAGTGCGGCCTGCGGAGGCTCAGCAGGAACTTGGCCTGCTGGATCCAGCTTCCCCCTCGCAGACCTGCCCACCCCACACACGCAGCCTGCTCAGCGACAAGGGCTAGGCACACGGCCTGCAGCGGGGCTCCGATTCCAGCAGTGCCAGGTGTGCCCGGCCCAGAGAGCTCACCCCGTGGTGACACGCTCCCTGCCCGGTCCAGGCCCTCTGGGCACAGCAGCCTCCAGGAGGTTGGCAGAGTGGCACCAGCTGCACCGGCCCCAGGGTCTGGACCTTTGGGGATGGTCAGCATTTCCCCTGTCTCCAGAGGGCCACCCTGATCCAGACCCTTTCTAGCCTCTAACTGACCCACAGAGAAGGAGCTCCAGCCCCCCAACCAACCCCAAGCTGGGGCAAGGAGGAATACACCCCAGGCAACCACTGCCCTCAGCCCTCCCTGCACAGGAGCCCCCAGTCATGCCCCCATCCCCAGCCTGCAGATGGGGCAGGATCTCAGGGCTTCTTCGGCTCATTGTGACACTGTACCCTGCCCCACAGCCCACGCTCCCTGCCCTCCTCCCTGCACTCCCAGCCCCCTCCTATCCCTGCTGCTGACACTCAGGAAAGGAAGAGGAAGTATCTGTGTCCTCACTTGCTTCCTGCCAAACTTCCCCAAATCATCAGGCACCCAGCATGAGAACCGGGGGAGGGGCAGGGGAGAATGAAAGCCACACAAGCCGCCAGAGCCCCCCCCCCGTCGGCACCATGAATGCATAGTCACAGCTTCAGACACCTAGCCTGGGGAGGGACAAGGGGTCACCTATCCCTCAGGGGCTGGGGCAGGTGCTGCACGGTCTTAGCACAGAGAGGTGTCCTGGACCAGGAAGCCAGTTATACCACAGGCTCCTGTCTCCTGTTGCCCCTCAGGCCCCATATTCCTGCATCCAGGGGCTGGCTTCTGCTGCCTCCGACAGACCCTGCCCCCCCACGGGCTCTGCTCCAGCAACTGAGGTACTTGAGCCAACAGCCCCTACCACGCCCTCTGCAACAGATGGGGGCATCAGACAGGCAGAACATTCTTGGGGGGTCCCCCATTGGTACAACCTGCACCCCTTTGCTCCTGTGGGGCCAGAGTTTATTGCCCTTCAAGAACAGGGCACAAAACCAACAGGATCTACTGACCTTGCTCCTACACAGCCCACGGCTGATGATTTTAGAGACCTCTCTCATCTCCCCCCTTCGTCACCTCTTTTCCAAACTGAACAGTCCCAGGCTTCTTCATCTCTCCTCCTACCGAAGCTGCTCCATCCCCCTCATCATTTTTGTTGCCCTTCTCTCTACTTTTTCCAGTTCCAATATACCTTTTTTGAGATGGGGTGACCAGAACTAAATGCAATATTCAAGGTGTGGGCGTACCATGGCTTTATATAGTGCCATTATGATATTTTCTGTCTTATTAGTTATCCTTTTCCTAATGTTCCCAACATTGTTAGCTTTTTTGACTGCCGCTGCACATTGAGAGGATGTTTTCAGAGAACTATCCACAACGACTCCAAGATCTCTTTCTTAAGTAATAATAGCTAATTTAGACCCCCCAAACTTGTTATGTATCGTTGAAATGTTTTCCAAGGTGCATTACTTTGCATTTATCAACATTGAATTTCATCTGCCATTGTGTTGCCCAGTCACCCAGTTTTGTGAGATCCCTTTGTAACTCTTCCCAGTCAGCTTTGGACTTAACTATTTTGAGTAGTTTTGCCACCTCGCTGTTTACCCCTTTTTCCAGATCATTTATGAATATGTTGAATAGGACTGGTCCCACTACAGACCCTGAGGGACACCACTATTTACCTCTCTCCATTCTGAAAACTAACCATTTATTCCTACCCTTTGTTTCCTATCTTTTAACGAGTTACTGATCCATAAGAGGACCATCCTTCTTATCCCAGGACTCTTTACTTTGGTTAAGAACCTTTGGTGAAGGACCTTGTCAGAGGCTTTCTGAGAGTCCAAGAACACTATATCCACTCTAAGGTGCCACAAGCACTCCTGTTCTTTTTGCGGATACAGACTAACACGTCTGCTACTCTGAAAACTATATCCACTGGATCATGCTCATCAACATCCTTGTTGACTCCCTTAAGGGATTCTAATAGATTGGTGAGACTTGATTTCCCTTTACAAAAGCCATGTTGAATCTTCCCCAACATAATGTCATTATCTATGTGTCCCATAATTCTGTTCTTCACTATAGTTTCAACCAATTTGCCTGATACTGAACCTTACAGGCCTGTAATTGCCGGGATCATATCTGGATCCTTTTTTAAAAATTGGTATCACATTAGCTGTCTTCCAGAAACTGATTTAATCAATAAGTTACACACCACAGTTAGTAGTTCTGCAATTTCACATTTGAGTTCTTGGGTGATACCATCTGGTCCTGGTGACTTATTAGTAATTCATCAATTTGTTCTAAAACCTTCTCTAATGACAGCTCAGTCTTGGACAGTTCCTCAGATTTGTCACCAAACAAGAATGGCTCAGGTGCGAAGATCTCCCCCACATCCTCTGCAGCAAAGACCAAAGCAAAGAATTCATTTAGCTTCTCCACAATGGCCTTGTCTCCGTTGTGTGCTCCTGTAGCACCTCGATCATTCAGTGGCCCCAGTGACTGTATACGCTTCCTGCTTCTGGTGTACTTAAAAACAAAAATTTTTTTTTTAAATGTTAAGTCCACCACTAATTGCTGAGTGGTACACAGGACAGGGGAAGGACTTCCTTTATTCCTGACAACCCACAATCCCAGGAGCAATATAGAGAGGACGCGGCAAACCAGCCACTCCAAGATCCCAGTGAGGGAATACCACTGCCCTGAGTAGAGAGATGGGACAGGGACAGACATCACAGAGCGATCGCAGGACGCTCAGCACCTGGATAGATGGTCCAGCCGGGGCCTGCAGGCTAAGCTATGTAACTGGGTGATGGTCACTGACAACATAAGAACGGTCCTACTGCAGGGGTTGCCAAGCTGTGGCTCCGGAGCCACATGGGCTCTTCAGAAGTTAAAATGCGGCTCCTTGTACAGGCACCGACTCTGGCGCTGGAGCTACAGGCACCAGCTTTCCAGTGTGCCGGGGGGTGCTCACTGCTCAGCCCCTGGCTCTGCCACAGGCCCTGCCCCCACTCCACCCCTTCCCGCCCCCTCCCCTGAGCCTGCCGTGCCCTCGCTCCTCCCCCTACCCCCCCCAGAGACTCCTGCATGCCATGAAACAGCTGATCAGGAGGTGAGGGAAGGGAAGGATGGGGCAGGCCTGCCAGTGGGCGGGAGGGGCTGGCAGCGAGGGAGCTGATGGGGGGCTGCTGATGTATTACTGTGGCTCTTTGGCAACGTACATTGGTAAATTCTGGCTCCTTCACAGGCTCAAGTTGGCCACCCCTGCCCTACTGGGTCAGAACAAAGGTCCATCTAGCCCAGTATCCTGTTTTCCGACAGTGGCCAGTGCCAGGTGCCCCAGAGGGAATGAACAGAACAGGGAATCATCAAGTGATTCATCCCCTGTCGCCCATTCCCAGCTTCTGGCAAACAGAGACTAGGGACACCATTCCTGCCCATCCTGGCTAATAGCCATTGATAGACCTATCCTCTATGAGTTTATCTAGTTCTTTTTTGAACCCTGTTATAGTCTTGGCCTTCACAACATCCTCTGGCAAGGAGTTCCACAGGGTAACTGTGTGTTGTGTGAAGAAATACTTCCTTTTATTTGTTTTAAACCTGCTGCCTATTAATTTCATTTGATGACCCCTAGTTCTCGTGTTTGAGAAGTAGTAAACAACACTTCCTTATCTACTTTCTCTACACCAGTCATGATTTTATAGACCTCAATCATATCTCCCCTTAGCCGTCTCTTTTCCGAGCTGAAAAGTCCCACTCTTATTAATCTCTCCTCATACAGAAGCTGTTCCATACCCCTAATCATTTTTGTTTCCCTTTTCTGAACCTTTTCCAGTTCCAATATATCTTTTTTGAGATGGGGCGACCACATCCGCACACAGTATTCAAGATATGGGCGTACCATGGATTTATACAGAGGCAACATGATATTTTCTCTCCCTTTCTTAATGATTCCCAACATTCTGTTCACTTTTTTTGACGGCCACTGCACACTGAGTGGATGATTTCAGAGAACTATCCACAGTGACTCCAAGATCTCTTTCTTGAGTGGTAACAGCTAATTTAGAGCCCATCATTGTATATGTATAGTTGGGATTATGTTTTCCAATGTGCATTACTTTGCATTTATCAACATTAAATTTCATCTGCCATTTTGTTGCCCAGTCGCCCAGTTTTGAGAGCTCCTTTTGTAGCTCTTCGCAGTCTGCCTGGGTCTTAACTATCTTTAGTAATTTGGTATCATCTGCAAATTTTGCCACCTCGCTATTACCCCTTTTTCCAGATCATTTATGAATATGTTGAATAGGACTAGTCCCAGAACAGACCCTTGGGAGACACCGCTATTTACCTCTCTCCATTCTGAAAACTGACCATTTATACCTACCCTTTGTTTCCTATCTTTTAATCAGTTACCAATCCATAACAGCACCTTCCCTCTTATCCCATAGCAGCTTACTTTGCTTAAGAGCCTTTGGTGAGGAACCTTGTCAAAGGCTTTCTGAAAATCTAAGTACACTGTGTCCACTAGATCCCCTTGGTCCACATGCTTGTTACACAAAGGCTTGTTATACTTTCTCTGCACCAGAGGGGAATGCTCTGGGGTGGCTGGGAAGTAGGAGGGCCAGCAGCCCCAGGAAGGGTGTGGGGCTGGAGTCACATGGGGTGCTGAGGCAGGTGTCTGGCCCCAGGGTGAGAGTGGGGGACACAGAGGCAGGTGTCTGGGGCCCAGCAGGTACCAAGGGTCCCCTGTCTCAGTGAGCTGAGACAGCACCAGAGCCATGGCCACCCCGCAGTGACCCAGGGGGAAGGGGGAGTAACACCCTTTTCCCTCCTCTCTGGGGCAGCCCTCAAACTCCATCCCCAGGTCTCCCTACAGACACCCTAGCACCAGCAGGTCCTGCCCCTCCACAGGGGCCTGGCTAGGGCAGGGCTAGATCCCGGCACAGCTCAGCCCCACAGAGGAACTGGAGCCCAAGGAGGCTGCTCCTGGGGGAGAGCCCCTCCGCCCCCCACCACTTCAC